>NW_026989733.1:0-120469 GCF_036321535.1 Camelus dromedarius
CTACGAACGTCTCTCCACATGCTCAGTTCTGAGAGATAAGTGTGTGTGAAAGCCGTCCTTCACCTAGCTTGTTGGGAACACAAAGTTTCTTTTCAGTTGCAAACTCCACTCCATACATATATATGGGGAGGTACTAGCTCCAACTCGGTTTGACAGTGAAAACTGCAGGAACTTCAAACCGGCACTAGGAAACAGACTGAGAAACCAGAGTAAAAGTTTCTCCTGCAACCCGTTCCCCTTGTGCTAGATGAACGAACGTCTCTCCACATGCTCAGTTCTGAGAGATAAGTGTGTGTGAAAGCCGTCCTTCACCTAGCTTGTTGGGAACACAAAGTTTCTTTTCAGTTGCAAACTCCACTCCATACATATATATGGGGAGGTACTAGCTCCAACTCGGTTTTACAGTGAAAACTGCAGGAACTTCAAACCGGCACTAGGAAACAGACTGAGAAACCAGAGTAAATGTTTCTTCTGCAACCGTTCCCCTTGTGCTAGATGAACGAACGTCTCTCACATGCTCAGTCTGAGAGATAAGTGTGTGTGAAAGCCGTCCTTCACCTAGCTTGTTGGGAACACAAAGTTTCTTTTCAGTTGCAAACTCCACTCCATACATATATATGGGGAGGTACTAGCTCCAACTCGGTTTTACAGTGAAAACTGCAGGAACTTCAAACCGGCACTAGGAAACAGACTGAGAAAGCAGAGTAAAAGTTTCTCCTGCAACCCGTTCCCCTTGTGCTAGATGAACGAACGTCCCTCCACATGCTCAGTTCTGAGAGATAATTGTGTGTGAAAGCCGTCCTTCACCTAGCTTGTTGGGAACACAAAGTTACTTTTCAGTTGCAAACTCCACTCCATACATATATATGGGGAGGTACTAGCTCCAACTCGGTTTTACAGTGAAAACTGCAGGAACTTCAAACCGGCACTAGGAAACAGACTGAGAAAGCAGAGTAAATGTTTCTCCTGCAACCCGTTCCCCTTGTGCTAGATGAACGAACGTCTCTCCCACATGCTCAGTTCTGAGAGATAAGTGTGTGTGAAAGCCGTCCTTCACCTAGCTTGTTGGGAAAACAAAGTTTCTTTCAGTTGCAAACTCCACTCCATACATATATATGGGGAGGTACTAGCTCCAACTCGGTTTTTACAGTGAAAACTGCAGGAACTTCAAACCGGCACTAGGAAACAGACTGAGAAACCAGAGTAAAAGTTTCTCCTGCAACCCGTTCCCCTCGTGCTAGATGAACGAACGTCTCTCCACATGCTCAGTTCTGAGAGATAAGTGTGTGTGAAAGCCGTCCTTCACCTAGCTTGTTGGGAACACAAAGTTTCTTTTCAGTTGCAAACTCACTCCATACATATATATGGGGAGATACTAGCTCCAACCAGGTTTTACAGTGAAAACTGCAGGAACTTCAAACCGGCACTAGGAAACAGACTGAGAAACCAGAGTAAAAGTTTCTCCTGCAACCCGTTCCCCTTGTGCTAGATGAACGAACGTCTCTCCACATGCTCAGTTCTGAGAGATAAGTGTGTGTGAAAGCCGTCCTTCACCTAGCTTGTTGGGAACACAAAGTTTCTTTTCAGTTGCAAACTCCACTCCATACATATATATGGGGAGGTACTAGCTCCAACTCGGTTTTACAGTGAAAACTGCAGGAACTTCAAACCGGCACTAGGAAACAGACTGAGAAACCAGAGTAAAAGTTTCTCCTGCAACCCGTTCCCCTTGTGCTAGATGAACGAACGTCTCTCCACATGCTCAGTTCTGAGAGATAAGTGTGTGTGAAAGCCGTCCCTCACCTAGCTTGTTGGGAACACAAAGTTTCTTTTCAGTTGCAATCTCCACTCCATACATATATATGGGGAGGTACTATCTCCAACTCGGTTTTACAGTGAAAACTGCAGGAACTTCAAACCGGCACTAGGAAACAGACTGAGAAAACAGAGTAAAAGTTTCTCCTGCAACCCGTTCCCCTTGTGCTAGATGAACGAACGTCTCTCCACATGCTCAGTTCTGAGAGATAAGTGTGTGTGAAAGCCGTCCTTCACCTAGCTTGTTGGGAACACAAAGTTTCTTTTCAGTTGCAAACTCCACTCCATACATATATATGGGGAGGTACTAGCTCCAACTCGGTTTTACAGTGAAAACTGCAGGAACTTCAAACCGGCACTAGGAAACAGACTGAGAAACCAGAGTAAAAGTTTCTCCTGCAACCCGTTCCCCTTGTGCTAGATGAACGAACGTCTCTCCACATGCTCAGTTCTGAGAGATAAGTGTGTGTGAAAGCCGTCCTTCACCTAGCTTGTTGGGAACACAAAGTTTCTTTTCAGTTGCAAACTCCACTCCATACATATATATGGGGAGATACTAGCTCCAACCAGGTTTTACAGTGAAAACTGCAGGAACTTCAAACCGGCACTAGGAAACAGACTGAGGAAACCAGAGTAAAAGTTTCTCCTGCAACCCGTTCCCTCGTGCTAGATGAACGAACGTCTCTCCACATGCTCAGTTCTGAGAGATAAGTGTGTGTGAAAGCCGTCCTTCAACTAGCTTGTTGGGAACACAAAGTTTCTTTTCAGTTGCAAACTCCACTCCATACATATATATGGGGAGGTACTAGCTCCAACTCGGTTTTACAGTGAAAACTGCAGGAACTTCAAACCGGCACTAGGAAACAGACTGAGAAACCAGAGTAAAAGTTTCTCCTGCAAACCGTTCCCCTTGTGCTAGATGAACGAACGTCTCTCCACATGCTCAGTTCTGAAAGATAAGTGTGTGTGAAGCCGTCCTTCACCTAAGTTGTTGGGAACACAAAGTTTCTTTTCAGTTGCAAACTCCACTCCATACATATATATGGGGAGGTACTAGCTCCAACTCGGTTTTACAGTGAAAACTGCAGGAACTTCAAACCGGCACTAGGAAACAGACTGAGAAACCAGAGTAAAAGTTTCTCCTGCAACCCGTTCCCCTTGTGCTAGATGAACGAACGTCTCTCACATGCTCAGTTCTGAGAGATAAGTGTGTGTGAAAGCCGTCCTTCACCTAGCTTGTTGGGAACACAAAGTTTCTTTTCAGTTGCAAACTCCACTCCATACATATATATGGGGAGGTACGAGCTCCAACTCGGTTTTACAGTGAAAACTGCAGGAACTTGAAACGGCACTAGGAAACACACTGAGAAACCAGAGTAAAAGTTTCTCCTGCAACCCGTTCCCCTTGTGCTAGATGAACGAACGTCTCTCCACATGCTCAGTTCTGAGAGATAAGTGTGTGTGAAAGCCGTCCTTCACCTAGCTTGTTGGGAACACAAAGTTTCTTTTCAGTTGCAAACTCCACTCCATACAAATATATGGGGAGGTACTAGCTCCAACTCGGTTTTACAGTGAAAACTGCAGGAACTTGAAACCGGCATTAGGAAACAGACTGAGAAACCAGAGTAAAAGTTTCTCCTGCAACCCGTTCCCCTTGTGCTAGATGAACGAACGTCTCTCCACATGCTCAGTTCTGAGAGATAAGTGTGTGTGAAAGCCGTCCTTCACCTAGCTTGTTGGGAACACAAAGTTTCTTTTCAGTTGCAAACTCCACTCCATACATATATATGGGGAGGTACTAGCTCCAACTCGGTTTTACAGTGAAAACTGCAGGAACTTCAAACCGGCACTAGGAAACAGACTGAGAAACCAGAGTAAAAGTTTCTCCTGCAACCCGTTCCCCTTGTGCTAGATGAACGAACGTCTCTCCACATGCTCAGTTCTGAGAGATAAGTGTGTGTGAAAGCCGTCCTTCACCTAGCTTGTTGGGAACACAAAGTTTCTTTTCAGTTGCAAACTCCACTCCATACATATATATGGGAGGTACTAGCTCCAACTCGGTTTTACAGTGAAAACTGCAGGAACTTGAAACCGGCATTAGGAAACAGACTGAGAAACCAGAGTAAAAGTTTCTCCTGCAACCCGTTCCCCTTGTGCTAGATGAACGAACGTCTCTCCACATGCTCAGTTCTGAGAGATAAGTGTGTGTGAAAGCCGTCCTTCACCTAGCTTGTTGGGAACACAAAGTTTCTTTTCAGTTGCAAACTCCACTCCATACATATATATGGGGAGGTACTAGCTCCAACTCGGTTTTACAGTGAAACTGCAGGAACTTCAAACCGGCACTAGGAAACAGACTGAGAAACCAGAGTAAAAGTTTCTCCTGCAACCCGTTCCCCTTGTGCTAGATGAACGAACGTCTCTCCACATGCTCAGTTCTGAGAGATAAGTGTGTGTGAAAGCCGTCCTTCACCTAGCTTGTTGGGAACACAAAGTTTCTTTTCAGTTGCAAACTCCACTCCATACATATATATGGGGAGGTACGAGCTCCAACTCGGTTTTACAGTGAAAACTGCAGGAACTTGAAACCGGCACTAGGAAACACACTGAGAAACCAGAGTAAAAGTTTCTCCTGCAACCCGTTCCCCTTGTGCTAGATGAACGAACGTCTCTCCACATGCTCAGTTCTGAGAGATAAGTGTGTGTGAAAGCCGTCCTTCACCCAGCTTGTTGGGAACACAAAGTTTCTTTTCAGTTGCAAACTCCACTCCATACAATATATGGGGAGGTACTAGCTCCAACTCGGTTTTACAGTGAAAACTGCAGGAACTTCAAACGGCACTAGGAAACAGACTGAGAAACCAGAGTAAAAGTTTCTCCTGCAACCCGTTCCCCTTGTGCTAGATGAACGAACGTCTCTCCACATGCTCAGTTCTGAGAGATAAGTGTGTGTGAAAGCCGTCCTTCACCTAGCTTGTTGGGAACACAAAGTTTCTTTTCAGTTGCAATCTCCACTCCATACATATATATGGGGAGGTACTATCTCCAACTCGGTTTTACAGTGAAAAATGCAGGAACTTGAAACCGGCACTAGGAAACACACTGAGAAACCAGAGTAAAAGTTTCTCCTGCAACCCGTTCCCCTTGTGCTAGATGAACGAACGTCTCTCCACATGCTCAGTTCTGAGAGATAAGTGTGTGTGAAAGCCGTCCTTCACCTAGCTTGTTGGGAACACAAAGTTTCTTTTCAGTTGCAAACTCCACTCCATACAAATATATGGGGAGGTACTAGCTCCAACTCGGTTTTACAGTGAAAACTGCAGGAACTTCAAACCGGCACTAGGAAACAGACTGAGAAACCAGAGTAAAAGTTTCTCCTGCAACCCGTTCCCCTTGTGCTAGATGAACGAAAGTCTCTCCACATGCTCAGTTCTGAGAGATAAGTGTGTGTGAAAGCCGTCCTTCACCTAGCTTGTTGGGAACACAAAGTTTCTTTTCAGTTGCAAACTCCACTCCATACATATATAAGGGGAGGTACTAGCTCCAACTCGGTTTTACAGTGAAAACTGCAGGAACTTCAAACCGGCACTAGGAAACAGACTGAGAAACCAGAGTAAAAGTTTCTCCTGCAACCCGTTCCCCTTGTGCTAGATGAACGAACGTCTCTCCACATGCTCAGATCTGAGAGATAAGTGTGTGTGAAAGCCGTCCTTCACCTAGCTTGTTGGGAACACAAAGTTTCTTTTCAGTTGCAAACTCCACTCCATACATATATATGGGGAGGTACTAGCTCCAACTCGGTTTTACAGTGAAAACTGCAGGAACTTCAAACCGGCACTAGGAAACAGACTGAGAAACCAGAGTAAAAGTTTCTCCTGCAACCCGTTCCCCTTGTGCTAGATGAACGAACGTCTCTCCACATGCTCAGTTCTGAGAGATAAGTGTGTGTGAAAGCCGTCCCTCACCAAGCTTGTTGGGAACACAAAGTTTCTTTTCAGTTGCAAACTCCACTCCATACATATATATGGGGAGGTACTAGCTCCAACTCGGTTTTACAGTGAAAACTGCAGGAACTTCAAACCGGGCACTAGGAAACAGACTGAGAAACCAGAGTAAAAGTTTCTCCTGCAACCCGTTCCCCTTGTGCTAGATGAACGAACGTCTCTCCACATGCTCAGTTCTGAGAGATAAGTGTGTGTGAAAGCCGTCCTTCACCTAGCTTGTTGGGAACACAAAGTTTCTTTTCAGTTGCAAACTCCACTCCATACATATATATGGGGAGGTACGAGCTCCAACTCGGTTTTTACAGTGAAAACTGCAGGAACTTGAAACCGGCACTAGGAAACAGACTGAGAAACCAGAGTAAAAGTTTCTCCTGCAACCCGTTCCCCTTGTGCTAGATGAACGAACGTCTCTGCACATGCTCAGTTCTGAGAGATAAGTGTGTGTGAAAGCCGTCCTTCACCTAGCTTGTTGGGAACACAAAGTTTCTTTTCAGTTGCAAACTCCACTCCATACATATATATGGGGAGGTACTAGCTCCAACTCGGTTTTACAGTGAAAACTGCAGGAACTTCAAACCGGCACTAGGAAACAGACTGAGAAACCAGAGTAAAAGTTTCTCCTGCAACCCGTTCCCCTTGTGCTAGATGAACGAACGTCTCTCCACATGCTCAGTTCTGAGAGATAAGTGTGTGTGAAAGCCGTCCTTCACCTAGCTTGTTGGGAACACAAAGTTTCTTTTCAGTTGCAAACTCCACTCATACATATATATGGGGAGGTACTAGCTCCAACTCGGTTTTACAGGTGAAAACTGCAGGAACTTCAAACCGGCACTAGGAAACAGACTGAGAAACCAGAGTAAAAGTTTCTCCTGCAACCCGTTCCCCTTGTGCTAGATGAACGAACGGCTATCCACATGCTCAGTTCTGAGAGATAAGTGTGTGTGAAAGCCGTCCCTCACCAAGCTTGTTGGGAACACAAAGTTTCTTTTCAGTTGCAAACTCCACTCCATACATATATATGGGGAGGTACTAGCTCCAACTCGGTTTTACAGTGAAAACTGCAGGAACTTCAAACCGGCACTAGGAAACAGACTGAGAAACCAGAGTAAAAGTTTCTCCTGCAACCCGTTCCCCTTGTGCTAGATGAACGAACGGCTCTCCACATGCTCAGTTCTGAGAGATAAGTGTGTGTGAAAGCCGTCCCTCACCAAGCTTGTTGGGAACACAAAGTTTCTTTTCAGTTGCAAACTCCACTCCATACATATATATGGGGAGGTACTAGCCCCAACTCGGTTTTACAGTGAAAACTGCAGGAACTTCAAACCGGCACTAGGAAACAGACTGAGAAACCAGAGTAAAAGTTTCTCCTGCAACCCGTTCCCCTTGTGCTAGATGAACGAACGGCTCTCCACATGCTCAGATCTGAGAGATAAGTGTGTGTGAAAGCCGTCCTTCACCTAGCTTGTTGGGAACACAAAGTTTCTTTTCAGTTGCAAACTCCACTCCATACATATATATGGGGAGGTACTAGCTCCAACTCGGTTTTAAAGTGAAAACTGCAGGAACTTCAAACCGGCACTAGGAAACAGACTGAGAAACCAGAGTAAAAGTTTCTCCTGCAAACCGTTCCCCTTGTGCTAGATGAACGAACGTCTCTCCACATGCTCAGTTCTGAGAGATAAGTGTGTGTGAAGCCGTCCTTCACCTAGCTTGTTGGGAACACAAAGTTTCTTTTCAGTTGCAAACTCCACTCCATACATATATATGGGGAGGTACTAGCTCCAACTCGGTTTTACAGTGAAAACTGCAGGAACTTCAAACCGGCACTAGGAAACAGACTGAGAAACCAGAGTAAAAGTTTCTCCTGCAACCCGTTCCCCTTGTGCTAGATGAACGAACGTCTCTCCACATGCTCAGTTCTGAGAGATAAGTGTGTGTGAAAGCCGTCCTTCACCTAGCTTGTTGGGAACACAAAGTTTCTTTTCAGTTGCAAACTCCACTCCATACATATATATGGGGAGGTACTAGCTCCAACTCGGTTTTACAGTGAAAACTGCAGGAACTTCAAACCGGCACTAGGAAACAGACTGAGAAACCAGAGTAAAAGTTTCTCCTGCAACCCGTTCCCCTTGTGCTAGATGAACGAACGGCTCTCCACATGCTCAGTTCTGAGAGATAAGTGTGTGTGAAAGCCGTCCCTCACCAAGCTTGTTGGGAACACAAAGTTTCTTTTCAGTTGCAAACTCCACTCCATACATATATATGGGGAGGTACTAGCTCCAACTCGGTTTTACAGTGAAAACTGCAGGAACTTCAAACCGGCACTAGGAAACAGACTGAGAAACCAGAGTAAAAGTTTCTCCTGCAACCCGTTCCCCTTGTGCTAGATGAACGAACGGCTCTCCACATGCTCAGTTCTGAGAGATAAGTGTGTGTGAAAGCCGTCCCTCACCAAGCTTGTTGGGAACACAAAGTTTCTTTTCAGTTGCAAACTCCACTCCATACATATATATGGGGAGGTACTAGCCCCAACTCGGTTTTACAGTGAAAACTGCAGGAACTTCAAACCGGCACTAGGAAACAGACTGAGAAACCAGAGTAAAAGTTTCTCCTGCAACCCGTTCCCCTTGTGCTAGATGAACGAACGGCTCTCCACATGCTCAGATCTGAGAGATAAGTGTGTGTGAAAGCCGTCCTTCACCTAGCTTGTTGGGAACACAAAGTTTCTTTTCAGTTGCAAACTCCACTCCATACATATATATGGGGAGGTACTAGCTCCAACTCGGTTTTAAAGTGAAAACTGCAGGAACTTCAAACCGGCACTAGGAAACAGACTGAGAAACCAGAGTAAAAGTTTCTCCTGCAAACCGTTCCCCTTGTGCTAGATGAACGAACGTCTCTCCACATGCTCAGTTCTGAGAGATAAGTGTGTGTGAAGCCGTCCTTCACCTAGCTTGTTGGGAACACAAAGTTTCTTTTCAGTTGCAAACTCCACTCCATACATATATATGGGGAGGTACTAGCTCCAACTCGGTTTTACAGTGAAAACTGCAGGAACTTCAAACCGGCACTAGGAAACAGACTGAGAAACCAGAGTAAAAGTTTCTCCTGCAACCCGTTCCCCTTGTGCTAGATGAACGAACGTCTCTCCACATGTTCAGTTCTGAGAGATAAGTGTGTGTGAAAGCCGTCCTTCACCTAGCTTGTTGGGAACACAAAGTTTCTTTTCAGTTGCAAACTCCACTCCATACATATATATGGGGAGGTACGAGCTCCAACTCGGTTTTACAGTGAAAACTGCAGGAACTTCAAACCGGCACTAGGAAACAGACTGAGAAACCAGAGTAAAAGTTTCTCCTGCAACCCGTTCCCCTTGTGCTAGATGAACGAACGGCTCTCCACATGCTCAGTTCTGAGAGATAAGTGTGTGTGAAAGCCGTCCTTCACCTAGCTTGTTGGGAACACAAAGTTTCTTTTCAGTTGCAAACTCCACTCCATACATATATATGGGGAGGTACTAGCTCCAACTCGGTTTTACAGTGAAAACTGCAGGAACTTCAAACCGGCACTAGGAAACAGACTGAGAAACCAGAGTAAAAGTTTCTCCTGCAACCCGTTCCCCTTGTGCTAGATGAACGAAAGTCTCTCCACATGCTCAGTTCTGAGAGATAAGTGTGTGTGAAAGCCGTCCTTCACCTAGCTTGTTGGGAACACAAAGTTTCTTTTCAGTTGCAAACTCCACTCCATACATATATATGGGGAGGTACTAGCTCCAACTCGGTTTTACAGTGAAAACTGCAGGAACTTCAAACCGGCACTAGGAAACAGACTGAGAAACCAGAGTAAAAGTTTCTCCTGCAAACCGTTCCCCTTGTGCTAGATGAACGAACGTCTCTGCACATGCTCAGTTCTGAGAGACAAGTGTGTGTGAAAGCCGTCCTTCACCTAGCTTGTTGGGAACACAAAGTTTCTTTTCAGTTGCAAACTCCACTCCATACATATATATGGGGAGGTACTAGCTCCAACTCGGTTTTACAGTGAAAACTGCAGGAACTTCAAACCGGCACTAGGAAACAGACTGAGAAACCAGAGTAAAAGTTTCTCCTGCAACCCGTTCCCCTTGTGCTAGATGAACGAAAGTCTCTCCACATGCTCAGTTCTGAGAGATAAGTGTGTGTGAAAGCCGTCCTTCACCTAGCTTGTTGGGAACACAAAGTTTCTTTTCAGTTGCAAACTCCACTCCATACATATATATGGGGAGGTACTAGCTCCAACTCGGTTTTACAGTGAAAACTGCAGGAACTTCAAACCGGCACTAGGAAACAGACTGAGAAACCAGAGTAAAAGTTTCTCCTGCAACCCGTTCCCCTTGTGCTAGATGAACGAACGTCTCTCCACATGCTCAGTTCTGAGAGATAAGTGTGTGTGAAAGCCGTCCTTCACCTAGCTTGTTGGGAACACAAAGTTTCTTTTCAGTTGCAAACTCCACTCCATACATATATATGGGGAGGTACTAGCTCCAACTCGGTTTTACAGTGAAAACTGCAGGAACTTCAAACCGGCACTAGGAAACAGACTGAGAAACCAGAGTAAAAGTTTCTCCTGCAACCCGTTCCCCTTGTGCTAGATGAACGAACGTCTCTCCACATGCTCAGTTCTGAGAGATAAGTGTGTGTGAAAGCCGTCCTTCACCTAGCTTGTTGGGAACACAAAGTTTCTTTTCAGTTGCAAACTCCACTCCATACATATATATGGGGAGGTACTAGCTCCAACTCGGTTTTACAGTGAAAACTGCAGGAACTTGAAACCGGCACTAGGAAACAGACTGAGAAACCAGAGTAAAAGTTTCTCCTGCAACCCGTTCCCCTTGTGCTAGATGAACGAACGTCTCTCCACATGCTCAGTTCTGAGAGATAAGTGTGTGTGAAAGCCGTCCTTCACCTAGCTTGTTGGGAACACAAAGTTTCTTTTCAGTTGCAAACTCCACTCCATACATATATATGGGGAGGTACTTGCTCCAACTCGGTTTTACAGTGAAAACTGCAGGAACTTGAAACCGGCACTAGGAAACAGACTGAGAAACCAGAGTAAAAGTTTCTCCTGCAACCCGTTCCCCTTGTGCTAGATGAACGAACGTCTCTCCACATGCTCAGTTCTGAGAGATAAGTGTGTGTGAAAGCCGTCCTTCACCTAGCTTGTTGGGAACACAAAGTTTCTTTTCAGTTGCAAACTCCACTCCATACATATATATGGGGAGGTACTAGCTCCAACTCGGTTTTACAGTGAAAACTGCAGGAACTTCAAACCGGCACTAGGAAACAGACTGAGAAACCAGAGTAAAAGTTTCTCCTGCAACCCGTTCCCCTTGTGCTAGATGAACGAACGTCTCTCCACATGCTCAGTTCTGAGAGATAAGTGTGTGTGAAAGCCGTCCTTCACCTAGCTTGTTGGGAACACAAAGTTTCTTTTCAGTTGCAAACTCCACTCCATACATATATATGGGGAGGTACTAGCTCCAACTCGGTTTTACAGTGAAAACTGCAGGAACTTCAAACCGGCACTAGGAAACAGACTGAGAAACCAGAGTAAAAGTTTCTCCTGCAACCCGTTCCCCTTGTGCTAGATGAAAGAACGTCTCTCCACATGCTCAGATCTGAGAGATAAGTGTGTGTGAAAGCCGTCCTTCACCTAGCTTGTTGGGAACACAAAGTTTCTTTTCAGTTGCAAACTCCACTCCATACATATATATGGGGAGGTACTAGCTCCAACTCGGTTTTACAGTGAAAACTGCAGGAACTTCAAACCGGCACTAGGAAACAGACTGAGAAACCAGAGTAAAAGTTTCTCCTGCAACCCGTTCCCCTTGTGCTAGATGAACGAACGTCTCTCCACATGCTCAGTTCTGAGTCAGAAGTGTGTGTGAAAGCCGTCCCTCACCAAGCTTGTTGGGAACACAAAGTTTCTTTTCAGTTGCAAACTCCACTCCATACATATATATGGGGAGGTACTAGCTCCAACTCGGTTTTACAGTGAAAACTGCAGGAACTTCAAACCGGCACTAGGAAACAGACTGAGAAACCAGAGTAAAAGTTTCTCCTGCAACCCGTTCCCCTTGTGCTAGATGAACGAACGTCTCTCCACATGCTCAGTTCTGAGAGATAAGTGTGTGTGAAAGCCGTCCTTCACCTAGCTTGTTGGGAACACAAAGTTTCTTTTCAGTTGCAAACTCCACTCCATACATATATATGGGGAGGTACTAGCTCCAACTCGGTTTTACAGTGAAAACTGCAGGAACTTCAAACCGGCACTAGGAAACAGACTGAGAAACCAGAGTAAAAGTTTCTCCTGCAACCCGTTCCCCTTGTGCTAGATGAACGAACGGCTCTCCACATGCTCAGTTCTGAGAGATAAGTGTGTGTGAAAGCCGTCCTTCACCTAGCTTGTTGGGAACACAAAGTTTCTTTTCAGTTGCAAACTCCACTCCATACATATATATGGGGAGGTACTAGCTCCAACTCGGTTTTACAGTGAAAACTGCAGGAACTTCAAAGCGGCACTAGGAAACAGACTGAGAAACCAGAGTAAAAGTTTCTCCTGCAAACCGTTCCCCTTGTGCTAGATGAACGAACGTCTCTCCACATGCTCAGTTCTGAGAGATAAGTGTGTGTGAAGCCGTCCTTCACCTAGCTTGTTGGGAACACAAAGTTTCTTTTCAGTTGCAAACTCCACTCCATACATATATATGGGGAGGTACTAGCTCCAACTCGATTTTACAGTGAAAACTGCAGGAACTTCAAACCGGCACTAGGAAACAGACTGAGAAACCAGAGTAAAAGTTTCTCCTGCAACCCGTTCCCCTTGTGCTAGATGAACGAACGTCTCTCCACATGCTCAGTTCTGAGAGACAAGTGTATGTGAAAGCCGTCCTTCACCTAGCTTGTTGGGAACACAAAGTTACTTTTCAGTTGCAAACTCCACTCCATACATATATATGGGGAGGTACTAGCTCCAACTCGGTTTTACAGTGAAAACTGCAGGAACTTCAAACCGGCACTAGGAAACAGACTGTGATACCAGAGTAAAAGTTTCTCCTGCAACCCTTTCCTTTTGTGCTAGATGAACGAACGTCTCTTCACATGCTCAGTTCTGAGTCAGAAGTGTGTGTGAAAGCCGTCCTTCACCTAGCTTGTTGGGAACACAAAGTTTCTTTTCAGTTGCAAACTCCACTCCATACATATATATGGGGAGGTACTAGCTCCAACTCGGTTTTACAGTGAAAACTGCAGGAACTTCAAACCGGCACTAGGAAACAGACTGAGAAACCAGAGTAAAAGTTTCTCCTGCAACCCGTTCCCTTTGTGCTAGATGAACGAACGTCTCTCCACATGCTCAGTTCTGAGAGATAAGTGTGTGTGAAAGCCGTCCTTCACCTAGCTTGTTGGGAACACAAAGTTTCTTTTCAGTTGCAAACTCCACTCCATACATATATATGGGGAGGTACTAGCTCCAACTCGGTTTTACAGTAAAAACTGCAGGAAATTCAAACCGGCACTAGGAAACAGACTGAGAAACCAGAGTAAATGTTTCCCCTGCAACCCGTTCCCTTTTTTGCTAGATGAACGAACGTCTCTCCACATGCTCAGTTCTGAGAGATAAGTGTGTGTGAAAGCCGTCCTTCACCTAGCTTGTTGGGAACACAAAGTTTCTTTTCAGTTGCAAACTCCACTCCATACATATATATGGGGAGGTGCTAGCTCCAACCAGGTTTTACAGAGAAAACTGCAGGAACTTCAAACCGGCACTAGGAAACAGACTGAGAAACCAGAGTAAAAGTTTCTCCTGCAACCCGTTCCCCTTGTGCTAAATGAACGAACGTCTCTCCACATGCTCAGTTCTGAGAGATAAGTGTGTGTGAAAGCCGTCCTTCACCTAGCTTGTTGGGAACACAAAGTTTCTTTTCAGTTGCAAACTCCACTCCATACATATATATGGGGAGGTACTAGCTCCAACTCGGTTTTACAGTGAAAACTGCAGGAACTTCAAACCGGCACTAGGAAACAGACTGAGAAACCAGAGTAAAAGTTTCTCCTGCAACCCGTTCCCCTTGTGCTAGATGAACGAACGTCTCTCCACATGCTCAGTTCTGAGAGATAAGTGTGTGTGAAAGCCGTCCTTCACCTAGCTTGTTGGGAACACAAAGTTTCTTTTCAGTTGCAAACTCCACTCCATACATATATACGGGGAGGTACTAGCTCCAACTCGGTTTTACAGTGAAAACTGCAGGAACTTCAAACCGGCACTAGGAAACAGACTGAGAAACCAGAGTAAAAGTTTCTCCTGCAACCCATTCCCCTTGTGCTAGATGAACGAACGTCTCTCCACATGCTCAGTTCTGAGAGATAAGTGTGTGTGAAAGCCGTCCTTCACCTAGCTTGTTGGGAACACAAAGTTACTTTTCAGTTGCAAACTCCACTCCATACATATATATGGGGAGGTACTAGCTCCAACTCGGTTTTACAGTGAAAACTGCAGGAACTTCAAACCGGCACTAGGAAACAGACTGAGAAACCAGAGAAAAAGTTTCTCCTGCAACCCGTTCCCCTTGTGCTAGATGAACGAACGTCTCTTCACATGCTCAGTTCTGAGAGATAAGTGTGTGTGAAAGCCGTCCTACACCCAGCTTGTTGGGAACACAAAGTCTCTTTTCAGTTGCAAACTCCACTCCATACATATATATGGGGAGGTACTAGCTCCAACTCGGTTTTACAGTGAAAACTGCAGGTACTTCAAACCGGCACTAGGAAATAGACTGAGAAACCAGAGTAAAAGTTTCTCCTGCAACCCGTTCCCCTTGTGCTAGATGAACGAACGTCTCTCCACATGCTCAGTTCTGAGAGATAAGTGTGTGTGAAAGCCGTCCTTCACCTAGCTTGTTGGGAACACAAAGTTTCTTTTCAGTTGCAAACTCCACTCCATACATATATATGGGGAGGTACTAGCTCCAACTCGGTTTTACAGTGAAAACTGCAGGAACTTCAAACCGGCACTAGGAAACAGACTGAGAAACCAGAGTAAAAGTTTCTCCTGCAACCCGTTCCCCTTGTGCTAGATGAACGAACGTCTCTTCACATGCTCAGTTCTGAGAGATAAGTGTGTGTGAAAGCCGTCCTTCACCCAGCTTGTTGGGAACACAAAGTTTCTTTTCAGTTGCAAACACCACTCCATACATATATATGGGGAGGTACTAGCTCCAACTCGGTTTTACAGTGAAAACTGCAGGTACTTCAAACCGGCACTAGGAAACAGACTGAGAAACCACAGTAAAAGTTTCTCCTGCAACCCGTTCCCCTTGTGCTAGATGAACGAACGTCTCTCCACATGCTCAGTTCTGAGAGATAAGTGTGTGTGAAAGCCGTCCTTCACCTAGCTTGTTGGGAACACAAAGTTTCTTTTCAGTTGCAAACTCCACTCCATACATATATACGGGGAGGTACTAGCTCCAACTCGGTTTTACAGTGAAAACTGCAGGAACTTCAAACCGGCACTAGGAAACAGACTGAGAAACCAGAGTAAAAGTTTCTCCTGCAACCCGTTCCCCTTGTGCTAGATGAACGAACGTCTCTCCACATGCTCAGTTCTGAGAGATAAGTGTGTGTGAAAGCCGTCCTTCACCTAGCTTGTTGGGAACACAAAGTTTCTTTTCAGTTGCAAACTCCACTCCATACATATATATGGGGAGGTACTAGCTCCAACTCGGTTTTACAGTGAAAACTGCAGGAACTTCAAACCGGCACTAGGAAACAGACTGAGAAACCAGAGTAAAAGTTTCTCCTGCAACCCGTTCCCCTTGTGCTAGATGAACGAACGTCTCTCCACATGCTCAGTTCTGAGAGATAAGTGTGTGTGAAAGCCGTCCTTCACCCAGCTTGTTGGGAACACAAAGTTTCTTTTCAGTTGCAAACTCCACTCCATACATATATATGGGGAGGTACTAGCTCCAACTCGGTTTTACAGTGAAAACTGCAGGAACTTCAAACCGGCACTAGGAAACAGACTGAGAAACCAGAGTAAAAGTTTCTCCTGCAACCCGTTCCCCTTGTGCTAGATGAACGAACGTCTCTCCACATGCTCAGTTCTGAGAGATAAGTGTGTGTGAAAGCCGTCCTTCACCCAGCTTGTTGGGAACACAAAGTTTCTTTTCAGTTGCAAACTCCACTCCATACATATATATGGGGAGGTACTAGCTCCAACCAGGTTTTACAGTGAAAACTGCAGGAACTTCAAACCGGCACTAGGAAACAGACTGAGAAACCAGAGTAAAAGTTTCTCCGGCAACCCGTTCCCCTTGTGCTAGATGAACGAACGTCCCTCCACATGCTCAGTTCTGAGAGATAAGTGTGTGTGAAAGCCGTCCTTCACCCAGCTTGTTGGGAACACAAAGTTTCTTTTCAGTTGCAAACTCCACTCCATACATATATATGGGGAGGTACTAGCTCCAACTCGGTTTTACAGTGAAAACTGCAGGAACTTCAAACCGGCACTAGGAAACAGACTGAGAAACCAGAGTAAAAGTTTCTCCTGCAACCCGTTCCCCTTGTGCTAGATGAACGAACGTCTCTCCACATGCTCAGTTCTGAGAGATAAGTGTGTGTGAAAGCCGTCCTTCACCCAGCTTGTTGGGAACACAAAGTTTCTTTTCAGTTGCAAACTCCACTCCATACATATATATGGGGAGGTACTAGCTCCAACTCGGTTTTACAGTGAAAACTGCAGGAACTTCAAACCGGCACTAGGAAACAGACTGAGAAACCAGAGTAAAAGTTTCTCCTGCAACCCGTTCCCCTTGTGCTAGATGAACGAACGTCTCTCCACATGCTCAGTTCTGAGAGATAAGTGTGTGTGAAAGCCGACCTTCACCCAGCTTGTTGGGAACACAAAGTTTCTTTTCAGTTGCAAACTCCACTCCATACATATATATGGGGAGGTACTAGCTCCAACTCGGTTTTACAGTGAAAACTGCAGGAACTTCAAACCGGCACTAGGAAACAGACTGAGAAACCAGAGTAAAAGTTTCTCCTGCAACCCGTTCCCCTTGTGCTAGATGAACGAACGTCTCTCCACATGCTCAGTTCTGAGAGATAAGTGTGTGTGAAAGCCGTCCTTCCCCTAGCTTGTTGGGAACACAAAGTTACTTTTCAGTTGCAAACTCCACTCCATACATATATATGGGGAGGTACTAGCTCCAAGTCGGTTTTACAGTGAAAACTGCAGGAACTTCAAACCGGCACTAGGAAACAGACTGAGAAACCAGAGTAAAAGTTTCTCCTGCAACCCGTTCCCCTTGTGCTAGATGAACGAACGTCTCTTCACATGCTCAGTTCTGAGAGATAAGTGTGTGTGAAAGCCGTCCTTCACCCAGCTTGTTGGGAACACAAAGTTTCTTTTCAGTTGCAAACTCCACTCCATACATATATATGGGGAGGTACTAGCTCCAACCAGGTTTTACAGTGAAAACTGCAGGAACTTCAAACCGGCACTAGGAAACAGACTGAGAAACCAGAGTAAAAGTTTCTCCGGCAACCCGTTCCCCTTGTGCTAGATGAACGAACGTCTCTCCACATGCTCAGTTCTGAGAGATAAGTGTGTGTGAAAGCCGTCCTTCACCTAGCATGTTGGGAACACAAAGTTTCTTTTCAGTTGCAAACTCCACTCCATACATATATATGGGGAGGTACTAGCTCCAACTCGGTTTTACAGTGAAAACTGCAGGAACTTCAAACCGGCACTAGGAAACAGACTGAGAAACCAGAGTAAAAGTTCTCCTGCAACCCGTTCCCCTTGTGCTAGATGAACGAACGTCTCTCCAAATGCTCAGTTCTGAGAGATAAGTGTGTGTGAAAGCCGTCCTTCACCTAGCTTGTTGGGAACACAAAGTTTCTTTTCAGTTGCAAACTCCACTCCATACATATATATGGGGACGTACTAGCTCCAACTCGGTTTTACAGTGAAAACTGCAGGAACTTCAAACCGGCACTAGGAAACAGACTGAGAAACCAGAGTAAAAGTTTCTCCTGCAACCCGTTCCCCTTGTGCTAGATGAACGAACGTCTCTTCACATGCTCAGTTCTGAGAGATAAGTGTGTGTGAAAGCCGTCCTTCATCCAGCTTGTTGGGAACACAAAGTTTCTTTTCAGTTGCAAACTCCACTCCATACATATATATGGGGAGGTACTAGCTCCAACTCGGTTTTACAGTGAAAACTGCAGGTACTTCAAACCGGCACTAGGAAATAGACTGAGAAACCACAGTAAAAGTTTCTCCTGCAACCCGTTCCCCTTGTGCTAGATGAACGAACGTCTCTCCACATGCTCAGTTCTGAGAGATAAGTGTGTGTGAAAGCCGTCCTTCACCTAGCTTGTTGGGAACACAAAGTTTCTTTTCAGTTGCAAACTCCACTCCATACATATATATGGGGAGGTACTAGCTCCAACTCGGTTTTACAGTGAAAACTGCAGGAACTTCAAACCGGCACTAGGAAACAGACTGAGAAACCAGAGTAAAAGTTTCTCCTGCAACCCGTTCCCCTTGTGCTTGATGAACGAACGTCTCTCCACATGCTCAGTTCTGAGAGATAAGTGTGTGTGAAAGCCGTCCTTCACCTAGCTTGTTGGGAACACAAAGTTACTTTTCAGTAGCAAACTCCACTCCATACATATATATGGGGAGGTACTAGCTCCAACTCGGTTTTACAGTGAAAACTGCAGGAACTTCAAACCGGCACTAGGAAACAGACTGAGAAACCAGAGTAAAAGTTTCTCCTGCAACCCGTTCCCCTTGTGCTAGATGAACGAACGTCTCTTCACATGCTCAGTTCTGAGAGATAAGTGTGTGTGAAAGACGTCCTTCACCCAGCTTGTTGGGAACACAAAGTTTCTTTTCAGTTGCAAACTCCACTCCATACATATATATGGGGAGGTACTAGCTCCAACTCGGTTTTACAGTGAAAACTGCAGGTACTTCAAACCGGCACTAGGAAATAGACTGAGAAACCAGATTAAAAGTTTCTCCTGCAACCCGTTCCCCTTGTGCTAGATGAACGAACGTCTCTCCACATGCTCAGTTCTGAGAGATAAGTGTGTGTGAAAGCCGTCCTTCACCTAGCTTGTTGGGAACACAAAGTTTCTTTTCAGTTGCAAACTCCACTCCATACATATATATGGGGACGTACTAGCTCCAACTCGGTTTTACAGTGAAAACTGCAGGAACTTCAAACCGGCACTAGGAAACAGACTGAGAAACCAGAGTAAAAGTTTCTCCTGCAACCCGTTCCCCTTGTGCTAGATGAACGAACGTCTCTTCACATGCTCAGTTCTGAGAGATAAGTGTGTGTGAAAGCCGTCCTTCATCCAGCTTGTTGGGAACACAAAGTTTCTTTTCAGTTGCAAACTCCACTCCATACATATATATGGGGAGGTACTAGCTCCAACTCGGTTTTACAGTGAAAACTGCAGGTACTTCAAACCGGCACTAGGAAATAGACTGAGAAACCACAGTAAAAGTTTCTCCTGCAACCCGTTCCCCTTGTGCTAGATGAACGAACGTCTCTCCACATGCTCAGTTCTGAGAGATAAGTGTGTGTGAAAGCCGTCCTTCACCTAGCTTCTTGGGAACACAAAGTTTCTTTTCAGTTGCAAACTCCACTCCATACATATATATGGGGAGGTACTAGCTCCAACTCGGTTTTACAGTGAAAACTGCAGGAACTTCAAACCGGCACTAGGAAACAGACTGAGAAACCAGAGTAAAAGTTTCTCCTGCAACCCGTTCCCCTTGTGCTAGATGAACGAACGTCTCTCCACATGCTCAGTTCTGAGAGATAAGTGTGTGTGAAAGCCGTCCTTCACCTAGCTTGTTGGGAACACAAAGTTTCTTTTCAGTTGCAAACTCCACTCCATACATATATATGGGGAGGTACTAGCTCCAACTCG
This sequence comes from Camelus dromedarius, assembly GCF_036321535.1. Taxonomy (NCBI): domain Eukaryota; kingdom Metazoa; phylum Chordata; class Mammalia; order Artiodactyla; family Camelidae; genus Camelus; species Camelus dromedarius. The sequence continues at coordinate 19,808 of NW_026989733.1, forward strand.
GTTTTACAGTGAAAACTGCAGGAACTTCAAACCGGAACTAGGAAACAGACTGAGAAACCAGAGTAAAAGTTTCTCCTGCAACCCGTTCCCCTTGTGCTAGATGAACGAACGTCTCTCCACATGCTCAGTTCTGAGAGATAAGTGTGTGTGAAAGCCGTCCTTCACCTAGCTTGTTGGGAACACAAAGTTTCTTTTCAGTTGCAAACTCCACTCCATACATATATATGGGGAGGTACTAGCTCCAACTCGGTTTTACAGTGAAAACTGCAGGAACTTCAAACCGGCACTAGGAAACAGACTGAGAAACCAGAGTAAAAGTTTCTCCTGCAACCCGTTCCCCTTGTGCTAGATGAACGAACGTCTCTCCACATGCTCAGTTCTGAGAGATAAGTGTGTGTGAAAGCCGTCCTTCACCTAGCTTGTTGGGAACACAAAGTTTCTTTTCAGCTGCAAACTCCACTCCATACATATATATGGGGAGGTACTAGCTCCAACTCAGTTTTACAGTGAAAACTGCAGGAACTTCAAACCGGCACTAGGAAACAGACTGAGAAACCAGAGTAAAAGTTTCTCCTGCAACCCGTTCCCCTTGTGCTAGATGAACGAACGTCTCTCCACATGCTCAGTTCTGAGAGATAAGTGTGTGTGAAAGCCGTCCTTCAACTAGCTTGTTGGGAACACAAAGTTTCTTTTCAGCTGCAAACTCCACTCCATACATATATATGGGGAGGTACTAGCTCCAACTCGGTTTTACAGTGAAAACTGCAGGAACTTCAAACCGGCACTAGGAAACAGACTGAGAAACCAGAGTAAAAGTTTCTCCTGCAACCCTTTCCCCTTGTGCTAGATGAACGAACGTCTCTCCACATGCTCAGTTCTGAGAGATAAGTGTGTGTGAAAGCCGTCCTTCACCTAGCTTGTTGGGAACACAAAGTTTCTTTTCAGTTGCAAACTCCACTCCATACATATATACGGGGAGGTACTAGCTCCAACTCGGTTTTACAGTGAAAACTGCAGGAACTTCAAACCGGCACTAGGAAACAGACTGAGAAACCAGAGTAAAAGTTTCTCCTGCAACCCATTCCCCTTGTGCTAGATGAACGAACGTCTCTCCACATGCTCAGTTCTGAGAGATAAGTGTGTGTGAAAGCCGTCCTTCACCTAGCTTGTTGGGAACAAAAAGTTACTTTTCAGTTGCAAACTCCACTCCATACATATATATGGGGAGGTACTAGCTCCAACTCGGTTTTACAGTGAAAACTGCAGGAACTTCAAACCGGCACTAGGAAACAGACTGAGAAACCAGAGTAAAAGTTTCTCCTGCAACCCGTTCCCCTTGTGCTAGATGAACGAACGTCTCTCCACATGCTCAGTTCTGAGAGATAAGTGTGCGTGAAAGCCGTCCTTCACCCAGCTTGTTGGGAACACAAAGTTTCTTTTCAGTTGCAAACTCCACTCCATACATATATATGGGGAGGTACTAGCTCCAACTCGGTTTTACAGTGAAAATTACAGGAACTTCAAACCGGCACTAGGAAATAGACTGAGAAACCAGAGTAAAAGTTTCTCCTGCAACCCGTTCCCCTTGTGCTAGATGAACGAACGTCTCTCCACATGCTCAGTTCTGAGAGATAAGTGTGTGTGAAAGCCGTCCTTCACCTAGCTTGTTGGGAACACAAAGTTTCTTTTCAGTTGCAAACTCCACTCCATACATATATATGGGGAGGTACTAGCTCCAACTCGGTTTTACAGTGAAAACTGCAGGAACTTCAAACCGGCACTAGGAAACAGACTGAGAAACCAGAGTAAAAGTTTCTCCTGCAACCCGTTCCCCTTGTGCTAGATGAACGAACGTCTCTTCACATGCTCAGTTCTGAGAGATAAGTGTGTGTGAAAGCCGTCCTTCACCCAGCTTGTTGGGAACACAAAGTTTCTTTTCAGTTGCAAACACCACTCCATACATATATATGGGGAGGTACTAGCTCCAACTCTGTTTTACAGTGAAAACTGCAGGTACTTCAAACCGGCACTAGGAAATAGACTGAGAAACCACAGTAAAAGTTTCTCCTGCAACCCGTTCCCCTTGTGCTAGATGAACGAACGTCTCTCCACATGCTCAGTTCTGAGAGATAAGTGTGTGTGAAAGCCGTCCTTCACCTAGCTTCTTGGGAACACAAAGTTTCTTTTCAGTTGCAAACTCCACTCCATACATATATACGGGGAGGTACTAGCTCCAACTCGGTTTTACAGTGAAAACTGCAGGAACTTCAAACCGGCACTAGGAAACAGACTGAGAAACCAGAGTAAAAGTTTCTCCTGCAACCCGTTCCCCTTGTGCTAGATGAACGAACGTCTCTCCACATGCTCAGTTCTGAGAGATAAGTGTGTGTGAAAGCCGTCCTTCACCTAGCTTGTTGGGAACACAAAGTTTCTTTTCAGTTGCAAACTCCACTCCATACATATATATGGGGAGGTACTAGCTCCAACTCGGTTTTACAGTGAAAACTGCAGGAACTTCAAACCGGCACTAGGAAACAGACTGAGAAACCAGAGTAAAAGTTTCTCCTGCAACCCGTTCCCCTTGTGCTAGATGAACGAACGTCTCTTCACATGCTCAGTTCTGAGAGATAAGTGTGTGTGAAAGCCGTCCTTCACCCAGCTTGTTGGGAACACAAAGTTTCTTTTCAGTTGCAAACTCCACTCCATACATATATATGGGGAGGTACTAGCTCCAACTCGGTTTTACAGTGAAAACTGCAGGTACTTCAAAACGGCACTAGGAAATAGACTGAGAAACCAGAGTAAAAGTTTCTCCTGCAACCCGTTCCCCTTGTGCTAGATGAACGAACGTCTCTCCACATGCTCAGTTCTGAGAGATAAGTGTGTGTGAAAGCCGTCCTTCACCTAGCTTGTTGGGAACACAAAGTTTCTTTTCAGTTGCAAACTCCACTCCATACATATATATGGGGAGGTACTAGCTCCAACTCGGTTTTACAGTGAAAACTGCAGGAACTTCAAACCGGCACTAGGAAACAGACTGAGAAACCAGAGTAAAAGTTTCTCCTGCAACCCGTTCCCCTTGTGCTAGATGAACGAACGTCTCTTCACATGCTCAGTTCTGAGAGATAAGTGTGTGTGAAAGCCGTCCTTCACCCAGCTTGTTGGGAACACAAAGTTTCTTTTCAGTTGCAAACACCACTCCATACATATATATGGGGAGGTACTAGCTCCAACTCTGTTTTACAGTGAAAACTGCAGGTACTTCAAACCGGCACTAGGAAATAGACTGAGAAACCACAGTAAAAGTTTCTCCTGCAACCCGTTCCCCTTGTGCTAGATGAACGAACGGCTCTCCACATGCTCAGTTCTGAGAGATAAGTGTGTGTGAAAGCCGTCCTTCACCTAGCTTCTTGGGAACACAAAGTTTCTTTTCAGTTGCAAACTCCACTCCATACATATATATGGGGAGGTACTAGCTCCAACTCGGTTTTACAGTGAAAACTGCAGGAACTTCAAACCGGCACTAGGAAACAGACTGAGAAACCAGAGTAAAAGTTTCTCCTGCAACCCGTTCCCCTTGTGCTAGATGAACGAACGTCTCTCCACATGCTCAGTTCTGAGAGATAAGTGTGTGTGAAAGCCGTCCTTCACCTAGCTTGTTGGGAACACAAAGTTTCTTTTCAGTTGCAAACTCCACTCCATACATATATATGGGGAGGTACTAGCTCCAACTCGGTTTTACAGTGAAAACTGCAGGAACTTCAAACCGGCACTAGGAAACAGACTGAGAAACCAGAGTAAAAGTTTCTCCTGCAACCCGTTCCCCTTGTGCTAGATGAACGAACGTCTCTCCACATGCTCAGTTCTGAGAGATAAGTGTGTGTGAAAGCCGTCCTTCACCTAGCTTGTTGGGAACACAAAGTTTCTTTTCAGTTGCAAACTCCACTCCATACATATATATGGGGAGGTACTAGCTCCAACTCGGTTTTACAGTGAAAACTGCAGGAACTTCAAACCGGCACTAGGAAACAGACTGAGAAACCAGAGTAAAAGTTTCTCCTGCAACCCGTTCCCCTTGTGCTAGATGAACGAACGTCTCTCCACATGCTCAGTTCTGAGAGATAAGTGTGTGTGAAAGCCGTCCTTCACCTAGCTTGTTGGGAACACAAAGTTTCTTTTCAGCTGCAAACTCCACTCCATACATATATATGGGGAGGTACTAGCTCCAACTCGGTTTTACAGTGAAAACTGCAGGAACTTCAAACCGGCACTAGGAAACAGACTGAGAAACCAGAGTAAAAGTTTCTCCTGCAACCCGTTCCCCTTGTGCTAGATGAACGAACGTCTCTCCACATGCTCAGTTCTGAGAGATAAGTGTGTGTGAAAGCCGTTCTTCAACTAGCTTGTTGGGAACACAAAGTTTCTTTTCAGCTGCAAACTCCACTCCATACATATATATGGGGAGGTACTAGCTCCAACTCGGTTTTACAGTGAAAACTGCAGGAACTTCAAACCGGCACTAGGAAACAGACTGAGAAACCAGAGTAAAAGTTTCTCCTGCAACCCTTTCCCCTTGTGCTAGATGAACGAACGTCTCTCCACATGCTCAGTTCTGAGAGATAAGTGTGTGTGAAAGCCGTCCTTCACCTAGCTTGTTGGGAACACAAAGTTTCTTTTCAGTTGCAAACTCCACTCCATACATATATACGGGGAGGTACTAGCTCCAACTCGGTTTTACAGTGAAAACTGCAGGAACTTCAAACCGGCACTAGGAAACAGACTGAGAAACCAGAGTAAAAGTTTCTCCTGCAACCCATTCCCCTTGTGCTAGATGAACGAACGTCTCTCCACATGCTCAGTTCTGAGAGATAAGTGTGTGTGAAAGCCGTCCTTCACCTAGCTTGTTGGGAACAAAAAGTTACTTTTCAGTTGCAAACTCCACTCCATACATATATATGGGGAGGTAGTAGCTCCAACTCGGTTTTACAGTGAAAACTGCAGGAACTTCAAACCGGCACTAGGAAACAGACTGAGAAACCAGAGTAAAAGTTTCTCCTGCAACCCGTTCCCCTTGTGCTAGATGAACGAACGTCTCTCCACATGCTCAGTTCTGAGAGATAAGTGTGCGTGAAAGCCGTCCTTCACCCAGCTTGTTGGGAACACAAAGTTTCTTTTCAGTTGCAAACTCCACTCCATACATATATATGGGGAGGTACTAGCTCCAACTCGGTTTTACAGTGAAAATTACAGGAACTTCAAACCGGCACTAGGAAATAGACTGAGAAACCAGAGTAAAAGTTTCTCCTGCAACCCGTTCCCCTTGTGCTAGATGAACGAACGTCTCTCCACATGCTCAGTTCTGAGAGATAAGTGTGTGTGAAAGCCGTCCTTCACCTAGCTTGTTGGGAACACAAAGATTCTTTTCAGTTGCAAACTCCACTCCATACATATATATGGGGAGGTACTAGCTCCAACTCGGTTTTACAGTGAAAACTGCAGGAACTTCAAACCGGCACTAGGAAACAGACTGAGAAACCAGAGTAAAAGTTTCTCCTGCAACCCGTTCCCCTTGTGCTAGATGAACGAACGTCTCTTCACATGCTCAGTTCTGAGAGATAAGTGTGTGTGAAAGCCGTCCTTCACCCAGCTTGTTGGGAACACAAAGTTTCTTTTCAGTTGCAAACACCACTCCATACATATATATGGGGAGGTACTAGCTCCAACTCTGTTTTACAGTGAAAACTGCAGGTACTACAAACCGGCACTAGGAAATAGACTGAGAAACCACAGTAAAAGTTTCTCCTGCAACCCGTTCCCCTTGTGCTAGATGAACGAACGTCTCTCCACATGCTCAGTTCTGAGAGATAAGTGTGTGTGAAAGCCGTCCTTCACCTAGCTTCTTGGGAACACAAAGTTTCTTTTCAGTTGCAAACTCCACTCCATACATATATACGGGGAGGTACTAGCTCCAACTCGGTTTTACAGTGAAAACTGCAGGAACTTCAAACCGGCACTAGGAAACAGACTGAGAAACCAGAGTAAAAGTTTCTCCTGCAACCCGTTCCCCTTGTGCTAGATGAACGAACGTCTCTCCACATGCTCAGTTCTGAGAGATAAGTGTGTGTGAAAGCCGTCCTTCACCTAGCTTGTTGGGAACACAAAGTTTCTTTTCAGTTGCAAACTCCACTCCATACATATATATGGGGAGGTACTAGCTCCAACTCGGTTTTACAGTGAAAACTGCAGGAACTTCAAACCGGCACTAGGAAACAGACTGAGAAACCAGAGTAAAAGTTTCTCCTGCAACCCGTTCCCCTTGTGCTAGATGAACGAACGTCTCTCCACATGCTCAGTTCTGAGAGATAAGTGTGTGTGAAAGCCGTCCTTCACCCAGCTTGTTGGGAACACAAAGTTTCTTTTCAGTTGCAAACTCCACTCCATACATATATATGGGGAGGTACTAGCTCCAACTCGGTTTTACAGTGAAAACTGCAGGTACTTCAAACCGGCACTAGGAAATAGACTGAGAAACCAGAGTAAAAGTTTCTCCTGCAACCCGTTCCCCTTGTGCTAGATGAACGAACGTCTCTCCACATGCTCAGTTCTGAGAGATAAGTGTGTGTGAAAGCCGTCCTTCACCTAGCTTGTTGGGAACACAAAGTTTCTTTTCAGTTGCAAACTCCACTCCATACATATATATGGGGAGGTACTAGCTCCAACTCGGTTTTACAGTGAAAACTGCAGGAACTTCAAACCGGCACTAGGAAACAGACTGAGAAACCAGAGTAAAAGTTTCTCCTGCAACCCGTTCCCCTTGTGCTAGATGAACGAACGTCTCTTCACATGCTCAGTTCTGAGAGATAAGTGTGTGTGAAAGCCGTCCTTCACCCAGCTTGTTGGGAACACAAAGTTTCTTTTCAGTTGCAAACACCACTCCATACATATATATGGGGAGGTACTAGCTCCAACTCTGTTTTACAGTGAAAACTGCAGGTACTTCAAACCGGCACTAGGAAATAGACTGAGAAACCACAGTAAAAGTTTCTCCTGCAACCCGTTCCCCTTGTGCTAGATGAACGAACGGCTCTCCACATGCTCAGTTCTGAGAGATAAGTGTGTGTGAAAGCCGTCCTTCACCTAGCTTCTTGGGAACACAAAGTTTCTTTTCAGTTGCAAACTCCACTCCATACATATATATGGGGAGGTACTAGCTCCAACTCGGTTTTACAGTGAAAACTGCAGGAACTTCAAACCGGCACTAAGAAACAGACTGAGAAACCAGAGTAAAAGTTTCTCCTGCAACCCGTTCCCCTTGTGCTAGATGAACGAACGTCTCTCCACATGCTCAGTTCTGAGAGATAAGTGTGTGTGAAAGCCGTCCTTCACCTAGCTTGTTGGGAACACAAAGTTTCTTTTCAGTTGCAAACTCCACTCCATACATATATATGGGGAGGTACTAGCTCCAACTCGGTTTTACAGTGAAAACTGCAGGAACTTCAAACCGGCACTAGGAAACAGACTGAGAAACCAGAGTAAAAGTTTCTCCTGCAACCCGTTCCCCTTGTGCTAGATGAACGAACGTCTCTCCACATGCTCAGTTCTGAGAGATAAGTGTGTGTGAAAGCCGTCCTTCACCTAGCTTGTTGGGAACACAAAGTTTCTTTTCAGTTGCAAACTCCACTCCATACATATATATGGGGAGGTACTAGCTCCAACTCGGTTTTACAGTGAAAACTGCAGGAACTTCAAACCGGCACTAGGAAACAGACTGAGAAACCAGAGTAAAAGTTTCTCCTGCAACCCGTTCCCCTTGTGCTAGATGAACGAACGTCTCTCCACATGCTCAGTTCTGAGAGATAAGTGTGTGTGAAAGCCGTCCTTCACCCAGCTTGTTGGGAACACAAAGTTTCTTTTCAGTTGCAAACTCCACTCCATACATATATATGGGGAGGTACTAGCTCCAACCAGGTTTTACAGTGAAAACTGCAGGAACTTCAAACCGGCACTAGGAAACAGACTGAGAAACCAGAGTAAAAGTTTCTCCTGCAACCCGTTCCCCTTGTGCTAGATGAACGAACGTCTCTCCACATGCTCAGTTCTGAGAGATAAGTGTGTGTGAAAGCCGTCCTTCACCCAGCTTGTTGGGAACACAAAGTTTCTTTTCAGTTGCAAACTCCACTCCATAAATATATATGGGGAGGTACTAGCTCCAACTCGGTTTTACAGTGAAAACTGCAGGAACTTCAAACCGGCACTAGGAAACAGACTGAGAAACCAGAGTAAAAGTTTCTCCTGCAACCCGTTCCCCTTGTGCTAGATGAACGAACGTCTCTCCACATGCTCAGTTCTGAGAGATAAGTGTGTGTGAAAGCCGTCCTTCACCCAGCTTGTTGGGAACACAAAGTTTCTTTTCAGTTGCAAACTCCACTCCATACATATATATGGGGAGGTACTAGCTCCAACTCGGTTTTACAGTGAAAACTGCAGGAACTTCAAACCGGCACTAGGAAACAGACTGAGAAACCAGAGTAAAAGTTTCTCCTGCAACCCGTTCCCCTTGTGCTAGATGAACGAACGTCTCTCCACATGCTCAGTTCTGAGAGATAAGTGTGTGTGAAAGCCGACCTTCAAACAGCTTGTTGGGAACACAAAGTTTCTTTTCAGTTGCAAACTCCACTCCATACATATATATGGGGAGGTACTAGCTCCAACTCGGTTTTACAGTGAAAACTGCAGGAACTTCAAACCGGCACTAGGAAACAGACAGAGAAACCAGAGTAAAAGTTTCTCCTGCAACCCGTTCCCCTTGTGCTAGATGAACGAACGTCTCTCCACATGCTCAGTTCTGAGAGATAAGTGTGTGTGAAAGCCGTCCTTCCCCTAGCTTGTTGGGAACACAAAGTTACTTTTCAGTTGCAAACTCCACTCCATACATATATATGGGGAGGTACTAGCTCCAACTCGGTTTTACAGTGAAAACTGCAGGAACTTCAAACCGGCACTAGGAAACAGACTGAGAATTCAGAGTAAAAGTTTCTCCTGCAACCCGTTCCCCTTGTGCTAGATGAACGAACGTCTCTTCACATGCTCAGTTCTGAGAGATAAGTGTGTGTGAAAGCCGTCCTTCACCTAGCTTGTTGGGAACACAAAGTTTCTTTTCAGTTGCAAACTCCACTCCATACATATATATGGGGAGGTACTAGCTCCAACTCGGTTTTACAGTGAAAACTGCAGGAACTTCAAACCGGCACTAGGAAACAGACTGAGAAACCAGAGTAAAAGTTCTCCTGCAACCCGTTCCCCTTGTGCTAGATGAACGAACGTCTCTCCAAATGCTCAGTTCTTAGAGATAAGTGTGTGTGAAAGCCGTCCTTCACCTAGCTTGTTGGGAACACAAAGTTTCTTTTCAGTTGCAAACTCCACTCCATACATATATATGGGGAGGTACTAGCTCCAACTCGGTTTTACAGTGAAAACTGCAGGAACTTCAAACAGGCACTAGGAAACAGACTGAGAAACCAGAGTAAAAGTTTCTCCTGCAACCCGTTCCCCTTGTGCTAGATGAACGAACGTCTCTCCACATGCTCAGTTCTGAGAGATAAGTGTGTGTGAAAGCCGTCCTTCACCTAGCTTGTTGGGAACACAAAGTTTCTTTTCAGTTGCAAACTCCACTCCATACATATATATGGGGAGGTGCTAGCTCCAACTCGGTTTTACAGAGAAAACTGCAGGAACTTCAAACCGGCACTAGGAAACAGACTGAGAAACCAGAGTAAAAGTTTCTCCTGCAACCCGTTCCCCTTGTGCTAGATGAACGAACGTCTCTCCACATGCTCAGTTCTGAGAGATAAGTGTGTGTGAAAGCCGTCCTTCACCTAGCTTGTTGGGAACACAAAGTTTCTTTTCAGTTGCAAACTCCACTCCATACATATATATGGGGAGGTACTAGCTCCAACTCGGTTTTACAGTGAAAACTGCAGGAACTTCAAACCGGCACTAGGAAACAGACTGAGAAACCAGAGTAAAAGTTTCTCCTGCAACCCTTTCCCCTTGTGCTAGATGAACGAACGTCTCTCCACATGCTCAGTTCTGAGAGATAAGTGTGTGTGAAAGCCGTCCTTCACCTAGCTTGTTGGGAACACAAAGTTTCTTTTCAGTTGCAAACTCCACTCCATACATATATACGGGGAGGTACTAGCTCCAACTCGGTTTTACAGTGAAAACTGCAGGAACTTCAAACCGGCACTAGGAAACAGACTGAGAAACCAGAGTAAAAGTTTCTCCTGCAACCCGTTCCCCTTGTGCTAGATGAACGAACGTCTCTCCACATGCTCAGTTCTGAGAGATAAGTGTGTGTGAAAGCCGTCCTTCACCTAGCTTGTTGGGAACACAAAGTTACTTTTCAGTTGCAAACTCCACTCCATACATATATATGGGGAGGTACTAGCTCCAACTCGGTTTTACAGTGAAAACTGCAGGAACTTCAAACCGGCACTAGGAAACAGACTGAGAAACCAGAGTAAAAGTTTCTCCTGCAACCCGTTCCCCTTGTGCTAGATGAACGAACGTCTCTTCACATGCTCAGTTCTGAGAGATAAGTGTGTGTGAAAGACGTCCTTCACCCAGCTTGTTGGGAACACAAAGTTTCTTTTCAGTTGCAAACTCCACTCCATACATATATATGGGGAGGTACTAGCTCCAACTCGGTTTTACAGTGAAAACTGCAGGTACTTCAAACCGGCTCTAGGAAATAGACTGAGAAACCAGAGTAAAAGTTTCTCCTGCAACCCGTTCCCCTTGTGCTAGATGAACGAACGTCTCTCCACATGCTCAGTTCTGAGAGATAAGTGTGTGTGAAAGCCGTCCTTCACCTAGCTTGTTGGGAACACAAAGTTTCTTTTCAGTTGCAAACTCCACTCCATACATATATATGGGGAGGTACTAGCTCCAACTCGGTTTTACAGTGAAAACTGCAGGAACTTCAAACCGGCACTAGGAAACAGACTGAGAAACCAGAGTAAAAGTTTCTCCTGCAACCCGTTCCCCTTGTGCTAGATGAACGAACGTCTCTTCACATGCTCAGTTCTGAGAGATAAGTGTGTGTGAAAGCCGTCCTTCACCCAGCTTGTTGGGAACACAAAGTTTCTTTTCAGTTGCAAACTCCACTCCATACATATATATGGGGAGGTACTAGCTCCAACTCGGTTTTACAGTGAAAACTGCAGGTACTTCAAACCGGCACTAGGAAATAGACTGAGAAACCACAGTAAAAGTTTCTCCTGCAACCCGTTCCCCTTGTGCTAGATGAACGAACGTCTCTCCACATGCTCAGTTCTGAGAGATAAGTGTGTGTGAAAGCCGTCCTTCACCTAGCTTCTTGGGAACACAAAGTTTCTTTTCAGTTGCAAACTCCACTCCATACATATATATGGGGAGGTACTAGCTCCAACTCGGTTTTACAGTGAAAACTGCAGGAACTTCTAACCGGCACTAGGAAACAGACTGAGAAACCAGAGTAAAAGTTTCTCCTGCAACCCGTTCCCCTTGTGCTAGATGAACGAACGTCTCTCCACATGCTCAGTTCTGAGAGATAAGTGTGTGTGAAAGCCGTCCTTCACCTAGCTTGTTGGGAACACAAAGTTTCTTTTCAGTTGCAAACTCCACTCCATACATATATATGGGGAGGTACTAGCTCCAACTCGGTTTTACAGTGAAAACTGCAGGAACTTCAAACCGGCACTAGGAAACAGACTGAGAAACCAGAGTAAAAGTTTCTCCTGCAACCCGTTCCCCTTGTGCTAGATGAACGAACGTCTCTCCACATGCTCAGTTCTGAGAGATAAGTGTGTGTGAAAGCCGTCCTTCACCTAGCTTGTTGGGAACACAAAGTTTCTTTTCAGTTGCAAACTCCACTCCATACATATATATGGGGAGGTACTAGCTCCAACTCGGTTTTACAGTGAAAACTGCAGGAACTTCAAACCGGCACTAGGAAACAGACTGAGAAACCAGAGTAAAAGTTTCTCCTGCAACCCGTTCCCCTTGTGCTAGATGAACGAACGTCTCTCCACATGCTCAGTTCTGAGAGATAAGTGTGTGTGAAAGCCGTCCTTCACCTAGCTTGTTGGGAACACAAAGTTTCTTTTCAGCTGCAAACTCCACTCCATACATATATATGGGGAGGTACTAGCTCCAACTCGGTTTTACAGTGAAAACTGCAGGAACTTCAAACCGGCACTAGGAAACAGACTGTGAAACCAGAGTAAAAGTTTCTCCTGCAACCCGTTCCCCTTGTGCTAGATGAACGAACGTCTCTCCACATGCTCAGTTCTGAGAGATAAGTGTGTGTGAAAGCCGTTCTTCAACTAGCTTGTTGGGAACACAAAGTTTCTTTTCAGCTGCAAACTCCACTCCATACATATATATGGGGAGGTACTAGCTCCAACTCGGTTTTACAGTGAAAACTGCAGGAACTTGAAACCGGCACTAGGAAACAGACTGAGAAACCAGAGTAAAAGTTTCTCCTGCAACCCGTTCCCCTTGTGCTAGATGAACGAACGTCTCTCCACATGCTCAGTTCTGAGAGATAAGTGTGTGTGAAAGCCGTCCTTCACCCAGCTTGTTGGGAACACAAAGTTTCTTTTCAGTTGCAAACTCCACTCCATACATATATATGGGGAGGTACTAGCTCCAACTCGGTTTTACAGTGAAAACTGCAGGAACTTCAAACCGGCACTAGGAAACAGACTGAGAAACCAGAGTAAAAGTTTCTCCTGCAACCCGTTCCCCTTGTGCTAGATGAACGAACGTTTCTCCACATGCTCAGATCTGAGAGATAAGTGTGTGTGAAAGCCGTCCTTCACCTAGCTTGTTGGGAACAAAAAGTTTCTTTTCAGTTGCAAACTCCACTCCATACATATATATGGGGAGGTACTAGCTCCAACTCGGTTTTACAGTGAAAACTGCAGGAACTTCAAACCGGCACTAGGAAACAGACTGAGAAACCAGAGTAAAAGTTTCTCCTGCAACCCGTTCCCCTTGTGCTAGATGAACGAACGTCTCTCCACATGCTCAGTTCTGAGAGATAAGTGTGCGTGAAAGCCGTCCTTCACCCAGCTTGTTGGGAACACAAAGTTTCTTTTCAGTTGCAAACTCCACTCCATACATATATATGGGGAGGTACTAGCTCCAACTCGGTTTTACAGTGAAAATTACAGGAACTTCAAACCGGCACTAGGAAACAGACTGAGAAACCAGAGTAAAAGTTTCTCCTGCAACCCGTTCCCCTTGTGCTAGATGAACGAACGTCTCTCCACATGCTCAGTTCTGAGAGATAAGTGTGTGTGAAAGCCGTCCTTCACCTAGCTTGTTGGGAACACAAAGTTTCTTTTCAGCTGCAAACTCCACTCCATACATATATATGGGGAGGTACTAGCTCCAACTCGGTTTTACAGTGAAAACTGCAGGAACTTCAAACCGGCACTAGGAAACAGACTGAGAAACCAGAGTAAAAGTTTCTCCTGCAACCCGTTCCCCTTGTGCTAGATGAACGAACGTCTCTCCACATGCTCAGTTCTGAGAGATAAGTGTGTGTGAAAGCCGTCCTTCAACTAGCTTGTTGGGAACACAAAGTTTCTTTTCAGCTGCAAACTCCACTCCATACATATATATGGGGAGGTACTAGCTCCAACTCGGTTTTACAGTGAAAACTGCAGGAACTTGAAACCGGCACTAGGAAACAGACTGAGAAACCAGAGTAAAAGTTTCTCCTGCAACCCGTTCCCCTTGTGCTAGATGAACGAACGTCTCTCCACATGCTCAGTTCTGAGAGATAAGTGTGTGTGAAAGCCGTCCTTCACCTAGCTTGTTGGGAACACAAAGTTTCTTTTCAGTTGCAAACTCCACTCCATAAATATATATGGGGAGGTACTAGCTCCAACTCGGTTTTACAGTGAAAACTGCAGGAACTTCAAACCGGCACTAGGAAACAGACTGAGAAACCAGAGTAAAAGTTTCTCCTGCAACCCGTTCCCCTTGTGCTAGATGAACGAACGTTTCTCCACATGCTCAGATCTGAGAGATAAGTGTGTGTGAAAGCCGTCCTTCACCTAGCTTGTTGGGAACAAAAAGTTTCTTTTCAGTTGCAAACTCCACTCCATACATATATATGGGGAGGTACTAGCTCCAACTCGGTTTTACAGTGAAAACTGCAGGAACTTCAAACCGGCACTAGGAAACAGACTGAGAAACCAGAGTAAAAGTTTCTCCTGCAACCCGTTCCCCTTGTGCTAGATGAACGAACGTCTCTCCACATGCTCAGTTCTGAGAGATAAGTGTGCGTGAAAGCCGTCCTTCACCCAGCTTGTTGGGAACACAAAGTTTCTTTTCAGTTGCAAACTCCAATCCATACATATATATGGGGAGGTACTAGCTCCAACTCGGTTTTACAGTGAAAATTACAGGAACTTCAAACTGGCACTAGGAAACAGACTGAGAAACCAGAGTAAAAGTTTCTCCTGCAAACCGTTCCCCTTGTGCTAGATGAACGAACGTCTCTCCACATGCTCAGTTCTGAGAGATAAGTGTGTGTGAAAGCCGTCCTTCACCCAGCTTGTTGGGAACACAAAGTTTCTTTTCAGTTGCAAACTCCACTCCATACATATATATGGGGAGGTACTAGCTCCAACTCGGTTTTACAGTGAAAACTGCAGGTACTTCAAACCGGCACTAGGAAATAGCCTGAGAAACCAGAGTAAAAGTTTCTCCTGCAACCCGTTCCCCTTGTGCTAGATGAACGAACGTCTCTCCACATGCTCAGTTCTGAGAGATAAGTGTGTGTGAAAGCCGTCCTTCACCTAGCTTGTTGGGAACACAAAGTTTCTTTTCAGTTGCAAATTCCACCCCATACATATATATGGGGAGGTACTAGCTCCAACTCGGTTTTACAGTGAAAACTGCAGGAACTTCAAACCGGCACTAGGAAACAGACTGAGAAACCAGAGTAAAAGTTTCTCCTGCAACCCGTTCCCCTTGTGCTAGATGAACGAACGTCTCTCCACATGCTCAGTTCTGAGAGATAAGTGTGTGTGAAAGCCGTCCTTCACCTAGCTTGTTGGGAACACAAAGTTTCTTTTCAGTTGCAAACTCCACTCCATACATATATATGGGGAGGTACTAGCTCCAACTCGGTTTTACAGTGAAAACTGCAGGAACTTCAAACCGGCACTAGGAAACAGACTGAGAAACCAGAGTAAAAGTTTCTCCTGCAACCCGTTCCCCTTGTGCTAGATGAACGAACGTCTCTCCACATGCTCAGTTCTGAGAGATAAGTGTGTGTGAAAGCCGTCCTTCACCTAGCTTGTTGGGAACACAAAGTTTCTTTTCAGTTGCAAACTCCACTCCATACATATATATGGGGAGGTACTAGCTCCAACTCGGTTTTACAGTGAAAACTGCAGGAACTTCAAACCGGCACTAGGAAACAGACTGAGAAACCAGAGTAAAAGTTTCTCCTGCAACCCGTTCCCCTTGTGCTAGATGAACGAACGTCTCTCCACATGCTCAGTTCTGAGAGATAAGTGTGTGTGAAAGCCGTCCTTCACCCAGCTTGTTGGGAACACAAAGTTTCTTTTCAGTTGCAAACTCCACTCCATACATATATATGGGGAGGTACTAGCTCCAACTCGGTTTTACAGTGAAAACTGCAGGTACTTCAAACCGGCACTAGGAAATAGACTGAGAAACCAGAGTAAAAGTTTCTCCTGCAACCCGTTCCCCTTGTGCTAGATGAACGAACGTCTCTCCACATGCTCAGTTCTGAGAGATAAGTGTGTGTGAAAGCCGTCCTTCACCTAGCTTGTTGGGAACACAAAGTTTCTTTTCAGTTGCAAATTCCACCCCATACATATATATGGGGAGGTACTAGCTCCAACTCGGTTTTACAGTGAAAACTGCAGGAACTTCAAACCGGCACTAGGAAACAGACTGAGAAACCAGAGTAAAAGTTTCTCCTGCAACCCGTTCCCCTTGTGCTAGATGAACGAACGTCTCTCCACATGCTCAGTTCTGAGAGATAAGTGTGTGTGAAAGCCGTCCTTCACCTAGCTTGTTGGGAACACAAAGTTTCTTTTCAGTTGCAAACTCCACTCCATACATATATATGGGGAGGTACTAGCTCCAACTCGGTTTTACAGTGAAAACTGCAGGAACTTCAAACCGGCACTAGGAAACAGACTGAGAAACCAGAGTAAAAGTTTCTCCTGCAACCCGTTCCCCTTGTGCTAGATGAACGAACGTCTCTCCACATGCTCAGTTCTGAGAGATAAGTGTGTGTGAAAGCCGTCCTTCACCTAGCTTGTTGGGAACACAAAGTTTCTTTTCAGTTGCAAACTCCACTCCATACATATATATGGGGAGGTACTAGCTCCAACTCGGTTTTACAGTGAAAACTGCAGGAACTTCAAACCGGCACTAGGAAACAGACTGAGAAACCAGAGTAAAAGTTTCTCCTGCAACCCGTTCCCCTTGTGCTAGATGAACGAACGTCTCTCCACATGCTCAGTTCTGAGAGATAAGTGTGTGTGAAAGCCGTCCTTCACCTAGCTTGTTGGGAACACAAAGTTTCTTTTCAGTTGCAAATTCCACCCCATACATATATATGGGGAGGTACTAGCTCCAACTCGGTTTTACAGTGAAAACTGCAGGAACTTCAAACCGGCACTAGGAAACAGACTGAGAAACCAGAGTAAAAGTTTCTCCTGCAACCCGTTCCCCTTGTGCTAGATGAACGAACGTCTCTCCACATGCTCAGTTCTGAGAGATAAGTGTGTGTGAAAGCCGTCCTTCACCTAGCTTGTTGGGAACACAAAGTTTCTTTTCAGTTGCAAACTCCACTCCATACATATATATGGGGAGGTACTAGCTCCAACTCGGTTTTACAGTGAAAACTGCAGGAACTTCAAACCGGCACTAGGAAACAGACTGAGAAACCAGAGTAAAAGTTTCTCCTGCAACCCGTTCCCCTTGTGCTAGATGAACGAACGTCTCTCCACATGCTCAGTTCTGAGAGATAAGTGTGTGTGAAAGCCGTCCTTCACCTAGCTTGTTGGGAACACAAAGTTTCTTTTCAGTTGCAAACTCCACTCCATACATATATATGGGGAGGTACTAGCTCCAACTCGGTTTTACAGTGAAAACTGCAGGAACTTCAAACCGGCACTAGGAAACAGACTGAGAAACCAGAGTAAAAGTTTCTCCTGCAACCCGTTCCCCTTGTGCTAGATGAACGAACGTCTCTCCACATGCTCAGTTCTGAGAGATAAGTGTGTGTGAAAGCCGTCCTTCACCCAGCTTGTTGGGAACACAAAGTTTCTTTTCAGTTGCAAACTCCACTCCATACATATATATGGGGAGGTACTAGCTCCAACTCGGTTTTACAGTGAAAACTGCAGGTACTTCAAACCGGCACTAGGAAATAGACTGAGAAACCAGAGTAAAAGTTTCTCCTGCAACCCGTTCCCCTTGTGCTAGATGAACGAACGTCTCTCCACATGCTCAGTTCTGAGAGATAAGTGTGTGTGAAAGCCGTCCTTCACCTAGCTTGTTGGGAACACAAAGTTTCTTTTCAGTTGCAAATTCCACCCCATACATATATATGGGGAGGTACTAGCTCCAACTCGGTTTTACAGTGAAAACTGCAGGAACTTCAAACCGGCACTAGGAAACAGACTGAGAAACCAGAGTAAAAGTTTCTCCTGCAACCCGTTCCCCTTGTGCTAGATGAACGAACGTCTCTCCACATGCTCAGTTCTGAGAGATAAGTGTGTGTGAAAGCCGTCCTTCACCTAGCTTGTTGGGAACACAAAGTTTCTTTTCAGTTGCAAACTCCACTCCATACATATATATGGGGAGGTACTAGCTCCAACTCGGTTTTACAGTGAAAACTGCAGGAACTTCAAACCGGCACTAGGAAACAGACTGAGAAACCAGAGTAAAAGTTTCTCCTGCAACCCGTTCCCCTTGTGCTAGATGAACGAACGTCTCTCCACATGCTCAGTTCTGAGAGATAAGTGTGTGTGAAAGCCGTCCTTCACCTAGCTTGTTGGGAACACAAAGTTTCTTTTCAGTTGCAAACTCCACTCCATACATATATATGGGGAGGTACTAGCTCCAACTCGGTTTTACAGTGAAAACTGCAGGAACTTCAAACCGGCACTAGGAAACAGACTGAGAAACCAGAGTAAAAGTTTCTCCTGCAACCCGTTCCCCTTGTGCTAGATGAACGAACGTCTCTCCACATGCTCAGTTCTGAGAGATAAGTGTGTGTGAAAGCCGTCCTTCACCTAGCTTGTTGGGAACACAAAGTTTCTTTTCAGTTGCAAACTCCACTCCATACATATATATGGGGAGGTACTAGCTCCAACTCGGTTTTACAGTGAAAACTGCAGGAACTTCAAACCGGCACTAGGAAACAGACTGAGAAACCAGAGTAAAAGTTTCTCCTGCAAACCGTTCCCCTTGTGCTAGATGAACGAACGTCTCTCCACATGCTCAGTTCTGAGAGATAAGTGTGTGTGAAAGCCGTCCTTCACCCAGCTTGTTGGGAACACAAAGTTTCTTTTCAGTTGCAAACTCCACTCCATACATATATATGGGGAGGTACTAGCTCCAACTCGGTTTTACAGTGAAAACTGCAGGTACTTCAAACCGGCACTAGGAAATAGACTGAGAAACCAGAGTAAAAGTTTCTCCTGCAACCCGTTCCCCTTGTGCTAGATGAACGAACGTCTCTCCACATGCTCAGTTCTGAGAGATAAGTGTGTGTGAAAGCCGTCTTTCACCTAGCTTGTTGGGAACACAAAGTTTCTTTTCAGTTGCAAACTCCACCCCATACATATATATGGGGAGGTACTAGCTCCAACTCGGTTTTACAGTGAAAACTGCAGGAACTTCAAACCGGCACTAGGAAACAGACTGAGAAACCAGAGTAAAAGTTTCTCCTGCAACCCGTTCCCCTTGTGCTAGATGAACGAACGTCTCTCCACATGCTCAGTTCTGAGAGATAAGTGTGTGTGAAAGCCGTCCTTCACCTAGCTTGTTGGGAACACAAAGTTTCTTTTCAGTTGCAAACTCCACTCCATACATATATATGGGGAGGTACTAGCTCCAACTCGGTTTTACAGTGAAAACTGCAGGAACTTCAAACCGGCACTAGGAAACAGACTGAGAAACCAGAGTAAAAGTTTCTCCTGCAACCCGTTCCCCTTGTGCTAGATGAACGAACGTCTCTCCACATGCTCAGTTCTGAGAGATAAGTGTGTGTGAAAGCCGTCCTTCACCTAGCTTGTTGGGAACACAAAGTTTCTTTTCAGTTGCAAACTCCACTCCATACATATATATGGGGAGGTACTAGCTCCAACTCGGTTTTACAGTGAAAACTGCAGGAACTTCAAACCGGCACTAGGAAACAGACTGAGAAACCAGAGTAAAAGTTTCTCCTGCAACCCGTTCCCCTTGTGCTAGATGAACGAACGTCTCTCCACATGCTCAGTTCTGAGAGATAAGTGTGTGTGAAAGCCGTCCTTCACCTAGCTTGTTGGGAACACAAAGTTTCTTTTCAGTTGCAAACTCCACTCCATACATATATATGGGGAGGTACTAGCTCCAACTCGGTTTTACAGTGAAAACTGCAGGAACTTCAAACCGGCACTAGGAAACAGACTGAGAAACCAGAGTAAAAGTTTCTCCTGCAACCCGTTCCCCTTGTGCTAGATGAACGAACGTCTCTCCACATGCTCAGTTCTGAGAGATAAGTGTGTGTGAAAGCCGTCCTTCACCTAGCTTGTTGGGAACACAAAGTTTCTTTTCAGCTGCAAACTCCACTCCATACATATATATGGGGAGGTACTAGCTCCAACTCGGTTTTACAGTGAAAACTGCAGGAACTTCAAACCGGCACTAGGAAACAGACTGAGAAACCAGAGTAAAAGTTTCTCCTGCAACCCGTTCCCCTTGTGCTAGATGAACGAACGTCTCTTCACATGTTCAGTTCTGAGAGATAAGTGTGTGTGAAAGCCGTCCTTCAACTAGCTTGTTGGGAACACAAAGTTTCTTTTCAGCTGCAAACTCCACTCCATACATATATATGGGGAGGTACTAGCTCCAACTCGGTTTTACAGTGAAAACTGCAGGAACTTGAAACCGGCACTAGGAAACAGACTGAGAAACCAGAGTAAAAGTTTCTCCTGCAACCCGTTCCCCTTGTGCTAGATGAACGAACGTCTCTCCACATGCTCAGTTCTGAGAGATAAGTGTGTGTGAAAGCCGTCCTTCACCCAGCTTGTTGGGAACACAAAGTTTCTTTTCAGTTGCAAACTCCACTCCATACATATATATGGGGAGGTACTAGCTCCAACTCGGTTTTACAGTGAAAACTGCAGGAACTTCAAACCGGCACTAGGAAACAGACTGAGAAACCAGAGTAAAAGTTTCTCCTGCAACCCGTTCCCCTTGTGCTAGATGAACGAACGTTTCTCCACATGCTCAGATCTGAGAGATAAGTGTGTGTGAAAGCCGTCCTTCACCTAGCTTGTTGGGAACACAAAGTTTCTTTTCAGTTGCAAACTCCACTCCATACATATATATGGGGAGGTACTAGCTCCAACTCGGTTTTACAGTAAAAACTGCAGGAACTTCAAACCGGCACTAGGAAACAGACTGAGAAACCAGAGTAAAAGTTTCTCCTGCAACCCGTTCCCCTTGTGCTAGATGAACGAACGTCTCTCCACATGCTCAGTTCTGAGAGATAAGTGTGCGTGAAAGCCGTCCTTCACCCAGCTTGTTGGGAACACAAAGTTTCTTTTCAGTTGCAAACTCCACTCCATACATATATATGGGGAGGTACTAGCTCCAACTCGGTTTTACAGTGAAAATTACAGGAACTTCAAACCGGCACTAGGAAACAGACTGAGAAACCAGAGTAAAAGTTTCTCCTGCAACCCGTTCCCCTTGTGCTAGATGAACGAACGTCTCTCCACATGCTCAGTTCTGAGAGATAAGTGTGTGTGAAAGCCGTCCTTCACCTAGCTTGTTGGGAACACAAAGTTTCTTTTCAGCTGCAAACTCCACTCCATACATATATATGGGGAGGTACTAGCTCCAACTCGGTTTTACAGTGAAAACTGCAGGAACTTCAAACCGGCACTAGGAAACAGACTGAGAAACCAGAGTAAAAGTTTCTCCTGCAACCCGTTCCCCTTGTGCTAGATGAACGAACGTCTCTCCACATGCTCAGTTCTGAGAGATAAGTGTGTGTGAAAGCCGTCCTTCAACTAGCTTGTTGGGAACACAAAGTTTCTTTTCAGCTGCAAACTCCACTCCATACATATATATGGGGAGGTACTAGCTCCAACTCGGTTTTACAGTGAAAACTGCAGGAACTTCAAACCGGCACTAGGAAACAGACTGAGAAACCAGAGTAAAAGTTTCTCCTGCAACCCGTTCCCCTTGTGCTAGATGAACGAACGTCTCTCCACATGCTCAGTTCTGAGAGATAAGTGTGTGTGAAAGCCGTCCTTCACCCAGCTTGTTGGGAACACAAAGTTTCTTTTCAGTTGCAAACTCCACTCCATACATATATATGGGGAGGTACTAGCTCCAACTCGGTTTTACAGTGAAAACTGCAGGAACTTCAAACCGGCACTAGGAAACAGACTGAGAAACCAGAGTAAAAGTTTCTCCTGCAACCCGTTCCCCTTGTGCTAGATGAACGAACGTCTCTCCACATGCTCAGTTCTGAGAGATAAGTGTGCGTGAAAGCCGTCCTTCACCCAGCTTGTTGGGAACACAAAGTTTCTTTTCAGTTGCAAACTCCAATCCATACATATATATGGGGAGGTACTAGCTCCAACTCGGTTTTACAGTGAAACTGCAGGTTCTTCAAACCGGCACTAGGAAACAGACTGAGAAACCAGAGTAAAAGTTTCTCCTGCAAACCGTTCCCCTTGTGCTAGATGAACGAACGTCTCTCCACATGCTCAGTTCTGAGAGATAAGTGTGTGTGAAAGCCGTCCTTCACCCAGCTTGTTGGGAACACAAAGTTTCTTTTCAGTTGCAAACTCCACTCCATACATATATATGGGGAGGTACTAGCTCCAACTCGGTTTTACAGTGAAAACTGCAGGAACTTCAAACCGGCACTAGGAAATAGACTGAGAAACCAGAGTAAAAGTTTCTCCTGCAACCCGTTCCCCTTGTGCTAGATGAACGAACGTCTCTCCACATGCTCAGTTCTGAGAGATAAGTGTGTGTGAAAGCCGTCCTTCACCTAGCTTGTTGGGAACACAAAGTTTCTTTTCAGTTGCAAATTCCACCCCATACATATATATGGGGAGGTACTAGCTCCAACTCGCTTTTACAGTGAAAACTGCAGGAACTTCAAACCGGCACTAGGAAACAGACTGAGAAACCAGAGTAAAAGTTTCTCCTGCAACCCGTTCCCCTTGTGCTAGATGAACGAACGTCTCTCCACATGCTCAGTTCTGAGAGATAAGTGTGTGTGAAAGCCGTCCTTCACCCAGCTTGTTGGGAACACAAAGTTTCTTTTCAGTTGCAAACTCCACTCCATACATATATATGGGGAGGTACTAGCTCCAACTCGGTTTTACAGTGAAAACTGCAGGTTCTTCAAACCGGCACTAGGAAATAGACTGAGAAACCAGAGTAAAAGTTTCTCCTGCAACCCGTTCCCCTTGTGCTAGATGAACGAACGTCTCTCCACATGCTCAGTTCTGAGAGATAAGTGTGTGTGAAAGCCGTCCTTCACCTAGCTTGTTGGGAACACAAAGTTTCTTTTCAGTTGCAAATTCCACCCCATACATATATATGGGGAGGTACTAGCTCCAACTCGGTTTTACAGTGAAAACTGCAGGAACTTCAAACCGGCACTAGGAAACAGACTGAGAAACCAGAGTAAAAGTTTCTCCTGCAACCCGTTCCCCTTGTGCTAGATGAACGAACGTCTCTCCACATGCTCAGTTCTGAGAGATAAGTGTGTGTGAAAGCCGTCCTTCACCTAGCTTGTTGGGAACACAAAGTTTCTTTTCAGTTGCAAACTCCACTCCATACATATATATGGGGAGGTACTAGCTCCAACTCGGTTTTACAGTGAAAACTGCAGGAACTTCAAACCGGCACTAGGAAACAGACTGAGAAACCAGAGTAAAAGTTTCTCCTGCAACCCGTTCCCCTTGTGCTAGATGAACGAACGTCTCTCCACATGCTCAGTTCTGAGAGATAAGTGTGTGTGAAAGCCGTCCTTCACCTAGCTTGTTGGGAACACAAAGTTTCTTTTCAGTTGCAAACTCCACTCCATACATATATATGGGGAGGTACTAGCTCCAACTCGGTTTTACAGTGAAAACTGCAGGAACTTCAAACCGGCACTAGGAAACAGACTGAGAAAGCAGAGTAAAAGTTTCTCCTGCAACCCGTTCCCCTTGTGCTAGATGAACGAACGTCTCTCCACATGCTCAGTTCTGAGAGATAAGTGTGTGTGAAAGCCGTCCTTCACCTAGCTTGTTGGGAACACAAAGTTTCTTTTCAGTTGCAAACTCCACTCCATACATATATATGGGGAGGTACTAGCTCCAACTCGGTTTTACAGTGAAAACTTCAGGAACTTCAAACCGGCACTAGGAAACAGACTGAGAAACCAGAGTAAAAGTTTCTCCTGCAAACCGTTCCCCTTGTGCTAGATGAACGAACGTCTCTCCACATGCTCAGTTCTGAGAGATAAGTGTGTGTGAAAGCCGTCCTTCACCCAGCTTGTTGGGAACACAAAGTTTCTTTTCAGTTGCAAACTCCACTCCATACATATATATGGGGAGGTACTAGCTCCAACTCGGTTTTACAGTGAAAACTGCAGGTACTTCAAACCGGCACTAGGAAATAGACTGAGAAACCAGAGTAAAAGTTTCTCCTGCAACCCGTTCCCCTTGTGCTAGATGAACGAACGTCTCTCCACATGCTCAGTTCTGAGAGATAAGTGTGTGTGAAAGCCGTCCTTCACCTAGCTTGTTGGGAACACAAAGTTTCTTTTCAGTTGCAAACTCCACCCCATACATATATATGGGGAGGTACTAGCTCCAACTCGGTTTTACAGTGAAAACTGCAGGAACTTCAAACCGGCACTAGGAAACAGACTGAGAAACCAGAGTAAAAGTTTCTCCTGCAACCCGTTCCCCTTGTGCTAGATGAACGAACGTCTCTCCACATGCTCAGTTCTGAGAGATAAGTGTGTGTGAAAGCCGTCCTTCACCTAGCTTGTTGGGAACACAAAGTTTCTTTTCAGTTGCAAACTCCACTCCATACATATATATGGGGAGGTACTAGCTCCAACTCGGTTTTACAGTGAAAACTGCAGGAACTTCAAACCGGCACTAGGAAACAGACTGAGAAACCAGAGTAAAAGTTTCTCCTGCAACCCGTTCCCCTTGTGCTAGATGAACGAACGTCTCTCCACATGCTCAGTTCTGAGAGATAAGTGTGTTTGAAAGCCGTCCTTCACCTAGCTTGTTGGGAACACAAAGTTTCTTTTCAGTTGCAAACTCCACTCCATACATATATATGGGGAGGTACTAGCTCCAACTCGGTTTTACAGTGAAAACTGCAGGAACTTCAAACCGGCACTAGGAAACAGACTGAGAAACCAGAGTAAAAGTTTCTCCTGCAACCCGTTCCCCTTGTGCTAGATGAACGAACGTCTCTCCACATGCTCAGTTCTGAGAGATAAGTGTGTGTGAAAGCCGTTCTTCACCTAGCTTGTTGGGAACACAAAGTTTCTTTTCAGTTGCAAACTCCACTCCATACATATATATGGGGAGGTACTAGCTCCAACTCGGTTTTACAGTGAAAACTGCAGGAACTTCAAACCGGCACTAGGAAACAGACTGAGAAACCAGAGTAAAAGTTTCTCCTGCAAACCGTTCCCCTTGTGCTAGATGAACGAACGTCTCTCCACATGCTCAGTTCTGAGAGATAAGTGTGTGTGAAAGCCGTCCTTCACCCAGCTTGTTGGGAACACAAAGTTTCTTTTCAGTTGCAAACACCACTCCATACATATATATGGGGAGGTACTAGCTCCAACTCGGTTTTACAGTGAAAACTGCAGGTACTTCAAACCGGCACTAGGAAACAGACTGAGAAACCAGAGTAAAAGTTTCTCCTGCAACCCGTTCCCCTTGTGCTAGATGAACGAACGTCTCTCCACATGCTCAGTTCTGAGAGATAAGTGTGTGTGAAAGCCGTCCTTCACCTAGCTTGTTGGGAACACAAAGTTTCTTTTCAGCTGCAAACACCACTCCATACATATATATGGGGAGGTACTAGCTCCAACTCGGTTTTACAGTGAAAACTGCAGGAACTTCAAACCGGCACTAGGAAACAGACTGAGAAACCAGAGTAAAAGTTTCTCCTGCAACCCGTTCCCCTTGTGCTAGATGAACGAACGTCTCTCCACATGCTCAGTTCTGAGAGATAAGTGTGTGTGAAAGCCGTCCTTCAACTAGCTTGTTGGGAACACAAAGTTTCTTTTCAGCTGCAAACCCCACTCCATACATATATATGGGGAGGTACTAGCTCCAACTCGGTTTTACAGTGAAAACTGCAGGAACTTGAAACCGGCACTAGGAAACAGACTGAGAAACCAGAGTAAAAGTTTCTCCTGCAACCCGTTCCCCTTGTGCTAGATGAACGAACGTCTCTCCACATGCTCAGTTCTGAGAGATAAGTGTGTGTGAAAGCCGTCCTTCACCTAGCTTGTTGGGAACACAAAGTTACTTTTCAGTTGCAAACCCCACTCCATACATATATATGGGCAGGTACTAGCTCCAACTCGGTTTTACAGTGAAAACTGCAGGAACTTCAAACCGGCACTAGGAAACAGACTGAGAAACCAGAGTAAAAGTTTCTCCTGCAAACCGTTCCCCTTGTGCTAGATGAACGAACGTCTCTCCACATGCTCAGTTCTGAGAGATAAGTGTGTGTGAAAGCCGTCCTTCACCCAGCTTGTTGGGAACACAAAGTTTCTTTTCAGTTGCAAACTCCACTCCATACTTATATATGGGGAGGTACTAGCTCCAACTCGGTTTTACAGTGAAAACTGCAGGAACTTCAAACCGGCACTAGGAAACAGACTGAGAAACCAGAGTAAAAGTTTCTCCTGCAACCCGTTCCCCTTGTGCTAGATGAACGAACGTCTCTCCACATGCTCAGATCTGAGAGATAAGTGTGTGTGAAAGCCGTCCTTCACCTAGCTTGTTGGGAACAAAAAGTTTCTTTTCAGTTGCAAACTCCACTCCATACATATATATGGGGAGGTACTAGCTCCTACTCGGTTTTACAGTGAAAACTGCAGGAACTTCAAACCGGCACTAGGAAACAGACTGAGAAACCAGAGTAAAAGTTTCTCCTGCAACCCGTTCCCCTTGTGCTAGATGAACGAACGTCTCTCCACATGCTCAGTTCTGAGAGATAAGTGTGTGTGAAAGCCGTCCTTCACCCAGCTTGTTGGGAACACAAAGTTTCTTTTCAGTTGCAAACTCCACTCCATACATATATATGGGGAGGTACTAGCTCCAACTCGGTTTTACAGTGAAAACTGCAGGAACTTCAAACCGGCACTAGGAAACAGACTGAGAAACCAGAGTAAAAGTTTCTCCTGCAAACCGTTCCCCTTGTGCTAGATGAACGAACGTCTCTCCACATGCTCAGTTCTGAGAGATAAGTGTGTGTGAAAGCCGTCCTTCACCCAGCTTGTTGGGAACACAAAGTTTCTTTTCAGTTGGAAACTCCACTCCATACATATATATGGGGAGGTACTAGCTCCAACTCGGTTTTACAGTGAAAACTGCAGGAACTTCAAACCGGCACTAGGAAACAGACTGAGAAACCAGAGTAAAAGTTTCTCCTGCAACCCGTTCCCCTTGTGCTAGATGAACGAACGTCTCTTCACATGTTCAGTTCTGAGAGATAAGTGTGTGTGAAAGCCGTCCTTCAACTAGCTTGTTGGGAACACAAAGTTTCTTTTCAGCTGCAAACTCCACTCCATACATATATATGGGGAGGTACTAGCTCCTACTCGGTTTTACAGTGAAAACTGCAGGAACTTCAAACCGGCACTAGGAAACAGACTGAGAAACCAGAGTAAAAGTTTCTCCTGCAACCCGTTCCCCTTGTGCTAGATGAACGAACGTCTCTCCACATGCTCAGTTCTGAGAGATAAGTGTGTGTGAAAGCCGTCCTTCACCCAGCTTGTTGGGAACACAAAGTTTCTTTTCAGTTGCAAACTCCACTCCATACATATATATGGGGAGGTACTAGCTCCAACTCGGTTTTACAGTGAAAACTGCAGGAACTTCAAACCGGCACTAGGAAACAGACTGAGAAACCAGAGTAAAAGTTTCTCCTGCAAACCGTTCCCCTTGTGCTAGATGAACGAACGTCTCTCCACATGCTCAGTTCTGAGAGATAAGTGTGTGTGAAAGCCGTCCTTCACCCAGCTTGTTGGGAACACAAAGTTTCTTTTCAGTTGGAAACTCCACTCCATACATATATATGGGGAGGTACTAGCTCCAACTCGGTTTTACAGTGAAAACTGCAGGAACTTCAAACCGGCACTAGGAAACAGACTGAGAAACCAGAGTAAAAGTTCCTCCTGCAACCCGTTCCCCTTGTGCTAGATGAACGAACGTCCCTCCACATGCTCAGTTCTGAGAGATAAGTGTGTGTGAAAGCCGTCCTTCACCTAGCTTGTTGGGAACACAAAGTTTCTTTTCAGTTGCAAACTCCACTCCATACATATATATGGGGAGGTACTAGCTCCAACTCGGTTTTACAGTGAAAACTGCAGGAACTTCAAACCGGCACTAGGAAACAGACTGAGAAACCAGAGTAAAAGTTTCTCCTGCAACCCGTTCCCCTTGTGCTAGATGAACGAACGTCTCTCCACATGCTCAGTTCTGAGAGATAAGTGTGTGTGAAAGCCGTCCTTCACCTAGCTTGTTGGGAACACAAAGTTTCTTTTCAGTTGCAAACTCCACTCCATACATATATATGGGGAGGTACTAGCTCCAACTCGGTTTTACAGTGAAAACTGCAGGAACTTCAAACCGGCACTAGGAAACAGACTGAGAAACCAGAGTAAAAGTTTCTCCTGCAACCCGTTCCCCTTGTGCTAGATGAACGAACGTCTCTCCACATGCTCAGTTCTGAGAGATAAGTGTGTGTGAAAGCCGTCCTTCACCTAGCTTGTTGGGAACACAAAGTTTCTTTTCAGTTGCAAACTCCACCCCATACATATATATGGGGAGGTACTAGCTCCAACTCGGTTTTACAGTGAAAACTGCAGGAACTTCAAACCGGCACTAGGAAACAGACTGAGAAACCAGAGTAAAAGTTTCTCCTGCAACCCGATCCCCTTGTGCTAGATGAACGAACATCTCTCCACATGCTCAGTTCTGAGAGATAAGTGTGTGTGAAAGCCGTACTTCACCTAGCTTGTTGGGAACACAAAGTTTCTTTTCAGTTGCAAACTCCACTCCATACATATATATGGGGAGGTACTAGCTCCAACTCGGTTTTACAGAGAAAACTGCAGGAACTTCAAACTGGCACTAGGAAACAGACTGAGAAACCAGAGTAAAAGTTTCTCCTGCAACCCGTTCCCCTTGTGCTAGATGAACGAACGTCTCTCCACATGCTCAGTTCTGAGAGATAAGTGTGTGTGAAAGCCGTCCTTCACCTAGCTTGTTGGGAACACAAAGTTTCTTTTCAGTTGCAAACTCCACTCCATACATATATATGGGGAGGTACTACCTCCAACTCGGTTTTACAGTGAAAACTGCAGGAACTTCATACCGGCACTAGGAAACAGACTGAGAAACCAGAGTAAAAGTTTCTCCTGCAACCCGTTCCCCTTGTGCTAGATGAACGAACGTCTCTCCACATGCTCAGTTCTGAGAGATAAGTGTGTGTGAAAGCCGTCCTTCACCTAGCTTGTTGGGAACACAAAGTTTCTTTTCAGTTGCAAACTCCACTCCATACATATATATGGGGAGGTACTAGCTCCAACTCGGTTTTACAGTGAAAACTGCAGGAACTTCAAACCGGCACTAGGAAACAGACTGAGAAACCAGAGTAAAAGTTTCTCCTGCAAACCGTTCCCCTTGTGCTAGATGAACGAACGTCTCTCCACATGCTCAGTTCTGAGAGATAAGTGTGTGTGAAAGCCGTCCTTCACCCAGCTTGTTGGGAACACAAAGTTTCTTTTCAGTTGCAAACTCCACTCCATACATATATATGGGGAGGTACTAGCTCCAACTCGGTTTTACAGTGAAAACTGCAGGAACTTCAAACCGGCACTAGGAAACAGACTGAGAAACCAGAGTAAAAGTTTCTCCTGCAACCCGTTCCCCTTGTGCTAGATGAACGAACGTCTCTCCACATGCTCAGATCTGAGAGATAAGTGTGTGTGAAAGCCGTCCTTCACCTAGCTTGTTGGGAACAAAAAGTTTCTTTTCAGTTGCAAACTCCACTCCATACATATATATGGGGAGGTACTAGCTCCAACTCGGTTTTACAGTGAAAACTGCAGGAACTTCAAACCGGCACTAGGAAACAGACTGAGAAACCAGAGTAAAAGTTTCTCCTGCAACCCGTTCCCCTTGTGCTAGATGAACGAACGTCTCTCCACATGCTCAGTTCTGAGAGATAAGTGTGTGTGAAAGCCGTCCTTCACCCAGCTTGTTGGGAACACAAAGTTTCTTTTCAGTTGCAAACTCCACTCCATACATATATATGGGGAGGTACTAGCTCCAACTCGGTTTTACAGTGAAAACTGCAGGAACTTCAAACCGGCACTAGGAAACAGACTGAGAAACCAGAGTAAAAGTTTCTCCTGCAAACCGTTCCCCTTGTGCTAGATGAACGAACGTCTCTCCACATGCTCAGTTCTGAGAGATAAGTGTGCGTGAAAGCCGTCCTTCACCCAGCTTGTTGGGAACACAAAGTTTCTTTTCAGTTGCAAACTCCACTCCATACATATATATGGGGAGGTACTAGCTCCAACTCGGTTTTACAGTGAAAACTGCAGGAACTTCAAACCGGCACTAGGAAACAGACTGAGAAACCAGAGTAAAAGTTCCTCCTTCAACCCGTTCCCCTTGTGCTAGATGAACGAACGTCCCTCCACATGCTCAGTTCTGAGAGATAAGTGTGTGTGAAAGCCGTCCTTCACCTAGCTTGTTGGGAACACAAAGTTTCTTTTCAGTTGCAAACTCCACTCCATACATATATATGGGGAGGTACTAGCTCCAACTAGGTTTTACAGTGAAAACTGCAGGAACTTCAAACCGGCACTAGGAAACAGACTGAGAAACCAGAGTAAAAGTTTCTCCTGCAACCCGTTCCCCTTGTGCTAGATGAACGAACGTCTCTCCAAATGCTCAGTTCTGAGAGATAAGTGTGTGTGAAAGCCGTCCTTCACTTAGCTTGTTGGGAACACAAAGTTTCTTTTCACTTGCAAACTCCACTCAATACATATATATGGGGAGGTACTAGCTCCAACTCGGTTTTACAGTGAAAACTGCAGGAACTTCAAACCGGCACTAGGAAACAGACTGAGAAACCAGAGTAAAAGTTTCCCCTGCAACCCGTTCCCTTTTTTGCTAGATGAACGAACGTCTCTCCACATGCTCAGTTCTGAGAGATAAGTGTGTGTGAAAGCCGTCCTTCACCCAGCTTGTTGGGAACACAAAGTTTCTTTTCAGTTGCAAACTCCACTCCATACATATATATGGGGAGGTACTAGCTCCAACTCGGTTTTACAGTGAAAACTGCAGGAACTTCAAACCGGCACTAGGAAACAGACTGAGAAACCAGAGTAAAAGTTTCTCCTGCAACCCGTTCCCCTTGTGCTAGATGAACGAACGTCTCTCCACATGCTCAGTTCTGAGAGATAAGTGTGTGTGAAAGCCGTCCTTCACCTAGCTTGTTGGGAACACAAAGTTTCTTTTCAGTTGCAAACTCCACTCCATACATATATATGGGGAGGTACTAGCTCCAACTCGGTTTTACAGTGAAAACTGCAGGAACTTCAAACCGGCACTAGGAAACAGACTGAGAAACCAGAGTAAAAGTTTCTCCTGCAACCCGTTCCCCTTGTGCTAGATGAACGAACGTCTCTCCACATGCTCAGTTCTGAGAGATAAGTGTGTGTGAAAGCCGTCCTTCACCTAGCTTGTTGGGAACACAAAGTTTCTTTTCAGTTGCAAACTCCACTCCATACATATATATGGGGAGGTACTAGCTCCAACTCGGTTTTACAGTGAAAACTGCAGGAACTTCAAACCGGCACTAGGAAACAGACTGAGAAACCAGAGTAAAAGTTTCTCCTGCAAACCGTTCCCCTTGTGCTAGATGAACGAACGTCTCTCCACATGCTCAGTTCTGAGAGATAAGTGTGTGTGAAAGCCGTCCTTCACCTAGCTTGTTGGGAACACAAAGTTTCTTTTCAGTTGCAAACTCCACTCCATACATATATATGGGGAGGTACTAGCTCCAACTCGGTTTTACAGTGAAAACTGCAGGAACTTCAAACCGGCACTAGGAAACAGACTGAGAAACCAGAGTAAAAGTTTCTCCTGCAACCCGTTCCCCTTGTGCTAGATGAACGAACGTCTCTCCACATGCTCAGTTCTGAGAGATAAGTGTGTGTGAAAGCCGTCCTTCACTTAGCTTGTTGGGAACACAAAGTTTCTTTTCACTTGCAAACTCCACTCCATACATATATATGGGGAGGTACTAGCTCCAACTCGGTTTTACAGTAAAAACTGCAGGAAATTCAAACCGGCACTAGGAAACAGACTGAGAAACCAGAGTAAAAGTTTCCCCTGCAACCCGTTCCCTTTTTTGCTAGATGAACGAACGTCTCTCCACATGCTCAGTTCTGAGAGATAAGTGTGTGTGAAAGCCGTCCTTCACCCAGCTTGTTGGGAACACAAAGTTTCTTTTCAGTTGCAAACTCCACTCCATACATATATATGGGGAGGTACTAGCTCCAACCAGGTTTTACAGTGAAAACTGCAGGAACTTCAAACCGGCACTAGGAAACAGACTGAGAAACCAGAGTAAAAGTTTCTCCTGCAACCCGTTCCCCTTGTGCTAGATGAACGAACGTCTCTCCACATGCTCAGTTCTGAGAGATAAGTGTGTGTGAAAGCCGTCCTTCACTTAGCTTGTTGGGAACACAAAGTTTCTTTTCAGTTGCAAACTCCACTCCATACATATATATGGGGAGGTACTAGGTCCAACTCGGTTTTACAGTGAAAACTGCAGGAACTTCAAACCGGCACTAGGAAACAGACTGAGAAATCAGAGTAAAAGTTTCTCCTGCAACCCGTTCCCTTTTTTGCTAGATGAACGAACGTCTCTCCACATGCTCAGTTCTGAGAGATAAGTGTGTGTGAAAGCCGTCCTTCACCTAGCTTGTTGGGAACACAAAGTTTCTTTTCAGTTGCAAACTCCACTCCATACATATATATGGGGAGGTACTAGCTCCAACTCGGTTTTACAGTGAAAACTGCAGGAACTTCAAACCGGCACTAGGAAACAGACTGAGAAACCAGAGTAAAAGTTTCCCCTGCAACCCGTTCCCCTTGTGCTAGATGAACGAACGTCTCTCCACATGCTCAGTTCTGAGAGATAAGTGTGTGTGAAAGCCGTCCTTCACCTAGCTTGTTGGGAACACAAAGTTTCTTTTCAGTTGCAAACTCCACTCCATACATATATATGGGGAGGTACTAGCTCCAACTCGGTTTTACAGTGAAAACTGCAGGAACTTCAAACCGGCACTAGGAAACAGACTGAGAAACCAGAGTAAAAGTTTCTCCTGCAACCCGTTCCCCTTGTGCTAGATGAACGAACGTCTCTCCACATGCTCAGTTCTGAGAGATAAGTGTGTGTGAAAGCCGTCCTTCACCTAGCTTGTTGGGAACACAAAGTTTCTTTTCAGTTGCAAACTCCACTCCATACATATATATGGGGAGGTACTAGCTCCAACTCGGTTTTACAGTGAAAACTGCAGGAACTTCAAACCGGCACTAGGAAACAGACTGAGAAACCAGAGTAAAAGTTTCTCCTGCAAACCGTTCCCCTTGTGCTAGATGAACGAACGTCTCTCCACATGCTCAGTTCTGAGAGATAAGTGTGTGTGAAAGCCGTCCTTCACCTAGCTTGTTGGGAACACAAAGTTTCTTTTCAGTTGCAAACTCCACTCCATACATATATATGGGGAGGTACTAGCTCCAACTCGGTTTTACAGTGAAAACTGCAGGAACTTCAAACCGGCACTAGGAAACAGACTGAGAAACCAGAGTAAAAGTTTCTCCTGCAACCCGTTCCCCTTGTGCTAGATGAACGAACGTCTCTCCACATGCTCAGTTCTGAGAGATAAGTGTGTGTGAAAGCCGTCCTTCACTTAGCTTGTTGGGAACACAAAGTTTCTTTTCACTTGCAAACTCCACTCCATACATATATATGGGGAGGTACTAGGTCCAACTCGGTTTTACAGTAAAAACTGCAGGAAATTCAAACCGGCACTAGGAAACAGACTGAGAAACCAGAGTAAAAGTTTCTCCTGCAACCCGTTCCCTTTTTTGCTAGATGAACGAACGTCTCTCCACATGCTCAGTTCTGAGAGATAAGTGTGTGTGAAAGCCGTCCTTCACAAAGCTTGTTGGGAACACAAAGTTTCTTTTCAGTTGCAAACTCCACTCCATACATATATATGGGGAGGTACTAGCTCCAACCAGGTTTTACAGTGAAAACTGCAGGAACTTCAAACCGGCACTAGGAAACAGACTGAGAAACCAGAGTAAAAGTTTCTCCTGCAACCCGTTCCCCTTGTGCTAGATGAACGAACGTCTCTCCACATGCTCAGTTCTGAGAGATATGTGTGTGTGAAAGCCGTCCTTCACCCAGCTTGTTGGGAACACAAAGTTTCTTTTCAGTTGCAAACTCCACTCCATACATATATATAGGGAGGTACTAGCTCCAACTCGGTTTTACAGTGAAAACTGCAGGAACTTCAAACCGGCACTAGGAAACAGACTGAGAAACCAGAGTAAAAGTTTCTCCTGCAACCCGTTCCCCTTGTGCTAGATGAACGAACGTCTCTTCACATGTTCAGTTCTGAGAGATAAGTGTGTGTGAAAGCCGTCCTTCACCTAGCTTGTTGGGAACACAAAGTTTCTTTTCAGTTGCAAACTCCACTCCATACATATATATGGGGAGGTACTAGCTCCAACTCGGTTTTACAGTGAAAACTGCAGGAACTTCAAACCGGCACTAGGAAACAGACTGAGAATCCAGAGTAAAAGTTCTCCTGCAACCCGTTCCCCTTGTGCTAGATGAACGAACGTCTCTCCACATGCTCAGTTCTGAGAGATAAGTGTGTGTGAAAGCCGTCCTTCACCTAGCTTGTTGGGAACACAAAGTTTCTTTTCAGTTGCAAACTCCACTCCATACATATATATGGGGAGGTACTAGCTCCAACTCGGTTTTACAGTGAAAACTGCAGGAACTTCAAACCGGCACTAGGAAACAGACTGAGAAACCAGAGTAAAAGTTTCTCCTGCAACCCGTTCCCCTTGTGCTAGATGAACGAACGTCTCTCCACATGCTCAGTTGTGAGAGATAAGTGTGTGTGAAAGCCGTCCTTCACCCAGCTTGTTGGGAACACAAAGTTTCTTTTCAGTTGCAAACTCCACTCCATACATATATATGGGGAGGTACTAGCTCCAACTCGGTTTTACAGTGAAAACTGCAGGAACTTCAAACCGGCACTAGGA
The DNA here is from genome assembly GCF_036321535.1 of Camelus dromedarius. Lineage (NCBI taxonomy): Eukaryota > Metazoa > Chordata > Mammalia > Artiodactyla > Camelidae > Camelus > Camelus dromedarius. The sequence goes on from NW_026989733.1 coordinate 54,712, forward strand.
AACAGACTGAGAAACCAGAGTAAAAGTTTCTCCTGCAAACCGTTCCCCTTGTGCTAGATGAACGAACGTCTCTCCACATGCTCAGTTCAGAGAGATAAGTGTGTGTGAAAGCCGTCCTTCACCCAGCTTGTTGGGAACACAAAGTTTCTTTTCAGTTGCAAACTCCACTCCATACATATATATGGGGAGGTACTAGCTCCAACTCGGTTTTACAGTGAAAACTGCAGGAACTTCAAACCGGCACTAGGAAACAGACTGAGAAACCAGAGTAAAAGTTCCTCCTTCAACCCGTTCCCCTTGTGCTAGATGAACGAACGTCCCTCCACATGCTCAGTTCTGAGAGATAAGTGTGTGTGAAAGCCGTCCTTCACCTAGCTTGTTGGGAACACAAAGTTTCTTTTCAGTTGCAAACTCCACTCCATACATATATATGGGGAGGTACTAGCTCCAACTCGGTTTTACAGTGAAAACTGCAGGAACTTCAAACCGGCACTAGGAAACAGACTGAGAAACCAGAGTAAAAGTTTCTCCTGCAACCCGTTCCCGTTGTGCTAGATGAACGAACGTCTCTCCAAATGCTCAGTTCTGAGAGATAAGTGTGTGTGAAAGCCGTCCTTCACCTAGCTTGTTGGGAACACAAAGTTTCTTTTCAGTTGCAAACTCCACTCCATACATATATATGGGGAGGTACCAGCTCCAACTCGGTTTTACAGTGAAAACTGCAGGAACTTCAAACCGGCACTAGGAAACAGACTGAGAAACCAGAGTAAAAGTTTCTCCTGCAACCCGTTCCCCTTGTGCTAGATGAACGAACGTCTCTCCACATGCTCAGTTCTGAGAGATAAGTGTGTGTGAAAGCCGTCCTTCACCTAGCTTGTTGGGAACACAAAGTTTCTTTTCAGTTGCAAACTCCACTCCATACATATATATGGGGAGGTACTAGCTCCAACTCGGTTTTACAGTGAAAACTGCAGGAACTTCAAACCGGCACTAGGAAACAGACTGAGAAACCAGAGTAAAAGTTTCTCCTGCAACCCGTTCCCCTTGTGCTAGATGAACGAACGTCTCTCCACATGCTCAGTTCTGAGAGATAAGTGTGTGTGAAAGCCGTCCTTCACCTAGCTTGTTGGGAACACAAAGTTTCTTTTCAGTTGCAAACTCCACTCCATACATATATATGGGGAGGTACTAGCTCCAACTCGGTTTTACAGTGAAAACTGCAGGAACTTCAAACCGGCACTAGGAAACAGACTGAGAAACCAGAGTAAAAGTTTCTCCTGCAACCCGTTCCCCTTGTGCTAGATGAACGAACGTCTCTCCACATGCTCAGTTCTGAGAGATAAGTGTGTGTGAAAGCCGTCCTTCACCTAGCTTGTTGGGAACACAAAGTTTCTTTTCAGTTGCAAACTCCACTCCATACATATATATGGGGAGGTACTAGCTCCAACTCGGTTTTACAGTGAAAACTGCAGGAACTTCAAACCGGCACTAGGAAACAGACTGAGAAACCAGAGTAAAAGTTTCTCCTGCAAACCGTTCCCCTTGTGCTAGATGAACGAACGTCTCTCCACATGCTCAGTTCTGAGAGATAAGTGTGTGTGAAAGCCGTCCTTCACCTAGCTTGTTGGGAACACAAAGTTTCTTTTCAGTTGCAAACTCCACTCCATACATATATATGGGGAGGTACTAGCTCCAACTCGGTTTTACAGTGAAAACTGCAGGAACTTCAAACCGGCACTAGGAAACAGACTGAGAAACCAGAGTAAAAGTTTCTCCTGCAACCCGTTCCCCTTGTGCTAGATGAACGAACGTCTCTCCACATGCTCAGTTCTGAGAGATAAGTGTGTGTGAAAGCCGTCCTTCACTTAGCTTGTTGGGAACACAAAGTTTCTTTTCACTTGCAAACTCCACTCCATACATATATATGGGGAGGTACTAGCTCCAACTCGGTTTTACAGAGAAAACTGCAGGAAATTCAAACCGGCACTAGGAAACAGACTGAGAAACCAGAGTAAAAGTTTCCCCTGCAACCCGTTCCCTTTTTTGCTAGATGAACGAACGTCTCTCCACATGCTCAGTTCTGAGAGATAAGTGTGTGTGAAAGCCGTCCTTCACCCAGCTTGTTGGGAACACAAAGTTTCTTTTCAGTTGCAAACTCCACTCCATACATATATATGGGGAGGTACTAGCTCCAACCAGGTTTTACAGTGAAAACTGCAGGAACTTCAAACCGGCACTAGGAAACAGACTGAGAAACCAGAGTAAAAGTTTCTCCTGCAACCCGTTCCCCTTGTGCTAGATGAACGAACGTCTCTCCACATGCTCAGTTCTGAGAGATAAGTGTGTGTGAAAGCCGTCCTTCACCCAGCTTGTTGGGAACACAAAGTTTCTTTTCAGTTGCAAACTCCACTCCATACATATATATCGGGAGGTACTAGCTCCAACTCGGTTTTACAGTGAAAACTGCAGGAACTTCAAACCGGCACTAGGAAACAGACTGAGAAATCAGAGTAAAAGTTTCTCCTGCAACCCGTTCCCCTTGTGCTAGATGAACGAACGTCTCTTCACATGCTCAGTTCTGAGAGATAAGTGTGTGTGAAAGCCGTCCTTCACCTAGCTTGTTGGGAACACAAAGTTTCTTTTCAGTTGCAAACTCCACTCCATACATATATATGGGGAGGTACTAGCTCCAACTCGGTTTTACAGTGAAAACTGCAGGAACTTCAAACCGGCACTAGGAAACAGACTGAGAATCCAGAGTAAAAGTTTCTCCTGCAACCCGTTCCCCTTGTGCTAGATGAACGAACGTCTCTCCAAATGCTCAGTTCTGAGAGATAAGTGTGTGTGAAAGCCGTCCTTCACCCAGCTTGTTGGGAACACAAAGTTTCTTTTCAGTTGCAAACTCCACTCCATACATATATATGGGGAGGTACTAGCTCCAACTCGGTTTTACAGTGAAAACTGCAGGAACTTCAAACCGGCACTAGGAAACAGACTGAGAAACCAGAGTAAAAGTTTCTCCTGCAACCCGTTCCCCTTGTGCTAGATGAACGAACGTCTCTCCACATGCTCAGTTCTGAGAGATAAGTGTGTGTGAAAGCCGTCCTTCACCTAGCTTGTTGGGAACACAAAGTTTCTTTTCAGTTGCAAACTCCACTCCATACATATATATGGGGAGGTGCTAGCTCCAACTCGGTTTTACAGAGAAAACTGCAGGAACTTCAAACCGGCACTAGGAAACAGACTGAGAAACCAGAGTAAAAGTTTCTCCTGCAACCCGTTCCCCTTGTGCTAGATGAACGAACGTCTCTCCACATGCTCAGTTCTGAGAGATAAGTGTGTGTGAAAGCCGTCCTTCACCTAGCTTGTTGGGAACACAAAGTTTCTTTTCAGTTGCAAACTCCACTCCATACATATATATGGGGAGGTACTAGCTCCAACTCGGTTTTACAGTGAAAACTGCAGGAACTTCAAACCGGCACTAGGAAACAGACTGAGAAACCAGAGTAAAAGTTTCTCCTGCAACCCTTTCCCCTTGTGCTAGATGAACGAACGTCTCTCCACATGCTCAGTTCTGAGAGATAAGTGTGTGTGAAAGCCGTCCTTCACCTAGCTTGTTGGGAACACAAAGTTTCTTTTCAGTTGCAAACTCCACTCCATACATATATACGGGGAGGTACTAGCTCCAACTCGGTTTTACAGTGAAAACTGCAGGAACTTCAAACCGGCACTAGGAAACAGACTGAGAAACCAGAGTAAAAGTTTCTCCTGCAACCCGTTCCCCTTGTGCTAGATGAACGAACGTCTCTCCACATGCTCAGTTCTGAGAGAAAAGTGTGTGTGAAAGCCGTCCTTCACCTAGCTTGTTGGGAACACAAAGTTACTTTTCAGTTGCAAACTCCACTCCATACATATATATGGGGAGGTACTAGCTCCAACTCGGTTTTACAGTGAAAACTGCAGGAACTTCAAACCGGCACTAGGAAACAGACTGAGAAACCAGAGTAAAAGTTTCTCCTGCAACCCGTTCCCTTTGTGCTAGATGAACGAACGTCTCTTCACATGCTCAGTTCTGAGAGATAAGTGTGTGTGAAAGCCGTCCTTCACCCAGCTTGTTGGGAACACAAAGTTTCTTTTCAGTTGCAAACTCCACTCCATACATATATATGGGGAGGTACTAGCTCCAACTCGGTTTTACAGTGAAAACTGCAGGTACTTCAAACCGGCACTAGGAAATAGACTGAGAAACCAGAGTAAAAGTTTCTCCTGCAACCCGTTCCCCTTGTGCTAGATGAACGAACGTCTCTCCACATGCTCAGTTCTGAGAGATAAGTGTGTGTGAAAGCCGTCCTTCACCTAGCTTGTTGGGAACACAAAGTTTCTTTTCAGTTGCAAACTCCACTCCATACATATATATGGGGAGGTACTAGCTCCAACTCGGTTTTACAGTGAAAACTGCAGGAACTTCAAACCGGCACTAGGAAACAGACTGAGAAACCAGAGTAAAAGTTTCTCCTGCAACCCGTTCCCCTTGTGCTAGATGAACGAACGTCTCTTCACATGCTCAGTTCTGAGAGATAAGTGTGTGTGAAAGCCGTCCTTCACCCAGCTTGTTGGGAACACGAAGTTTCTTTTCAGTTGCAAACTCCACTCCATACATATATATGGGGAGGTAGTAGCTCCAACTCGGTTTTACAGTGAAAACTGCAGGTACTTCAAACCGGCACTAGGAAACAGACTGAGAAACCAGAGTAAAAGTTTCTCCTGCAACCCGTTCCCCTTGTGCTAGATGAACGAACGTCTCTCCACATGCTCAGTTCTGAGAGATAAGTGTGTGTGAAAGCCGTCCTTCAACTAGCTTGTTGGGAACACAAAGTTTCTTTTCAGCTGCAAACTCCACTCCATACATATATATGGGGAGGTACTAGCTCCAACTCGGTTTTACAGTGAAAACTGCAGGAACTTGAAACCGGCACTAGGAAACAGACTGAGAAACCAGAGTAAAAGTTTCTCCTGCAACCCGTTCCCCTTGTGCTAGATGAAGGAACGTCTCTCCACATGCTCAGTTCTGAGAGATAAGTGTGTGTGAAAGCCGTCCTTCACCCAGCTTGTTGGGAACACAAAGTTTCTTTTCAGTTGCAAACTCCACTCCATAAATATATATGGGGAGGTACTAGCTCCAACTCGGTTTTACAGTGAAAACTGCAGGAACTTCAAACCGGCACTAGGAAACAGACTGAGAAACCAGAGTAAAAGTTTCTCCTGCAACCCGTTCCCCTTGTGCTAGATGAACGAACGTCTCTCCACATGCTCAGATCTGAGAGATAAGTGTGTGTGAAAGCCGTCCTTCACCTAGCTTGTTGGGAACAAAAAGTTTCTTTTCAGTTGCAAACTCCACTCCATACATATATATGGGGAGGTACTAGCTCCAACTCGGTTTTACAGTGAAAACTGCAGGAACTTCAAACCGGCACTAGGAAACAGACTGAGAAACCAGAGTAAAAGTTTCTCCTGCAACCCGTTCCCCTTGTGCTAGATGAACGAACGTCTCTCCACATGCTCAGTTCTGAGAGATAAGTGTGCGTGAAAGCCGTCCTTCACCCAGCTTGTTGGGAACACAAAGTTTCTTTTCAGTTGCAAACTCCACTCCATACATATATATGGGGAGGTACTAGCTCCAACTCGGTTTTACAGTGAAAATTGCAGGAACTTCAAACCGGCACTAGGAAACAGACTGAGAAACCAGAGTAAAAGTTTCTCCTGCAACCCGTTCCCCTTGTGCTAGATGAACGAACGTCTCTCCACATGCTCAGTTCTGAGAGATAAGTGTGTGTGAAAGCCGTCCTTCACCCAGCTTGTTGGGAACACAAAGTTTCTTTTCAGTTGCAAACTCCACTCCATACATATATATGGGGAGGTACTAGCTCCAACTCGGTTTTACAGTGAAAACTGCAGGTACTTCAAACCGGCACTAGGAAATAGACTGAGAAACCAGAGTAAAAGTTTCTCCTGCAACCCGTTCCCCTTGTGCTAGATGAACGAACGTCTCTCCACATGCTCAGTTCTGAGAGATATGTGTGTGTGAAAGCCGTCCTTCACCTAGCTTGTTGGGAACACAAAGTTTCTTTTCAGTTGCAAATTCCACCCCATACATATATATGGGGAGGTACTAGCTCCAACTCGGTTTTACAGTGAAAACTGCAGGAACTTCAAACCGGCACTAGGAAACAGACTGAGAAACCAGAGTAAAATTTCTCCTGCAACCCGTTCCCCTTGTGCTAGATGAACGAACGTCTCTCCACATGCTCAGTTCTGAGAGATAAGTGTGTGTGAAAGCCGTCCTTCACCTAGCTTGTTGGGAACACAAAGTTTCTTTTCAGTTGCAAACTCCACTCCATACATATATATGGGGAGGTACTAGCTCCAACTCGGTTTTACAGTGAAAACTGCAGGAACTTGAAACCGGCACTAGGAAACAGACTGAGAAACCAGAGTAAAAGTTTCTCCTGCAACACGTTCCCCTTGTGCTAGATGAACGAACGTCTCTCCACATGCTCAGTTCTGAGAGATAAGTGTGTGTGAAAGCTGTCCTTCACCTAGCTTGTTGGGAACACAAAGTTTCTTTTCAGTTGCAAACTCCACTCCATACATATATATGGGGAGGTACTAGCTCCAACTCGGTTTTACAGTGAAAACTGCAGGAACTTCAAACCGGCACTAGGAAACAGACTGAGAAACCAGAGTAAAAGTTTCTCCTGCAACCCGTTCCCCTTGTGCTAGATGAACGAACGTCTCTCCACATGCTCAGTTCTGAGAGATAAGTGTGTGTGAAAGCCGTCCTTCACCTAGCTTGTTGGGAACACAAAGTTTCTTTTCAGCTGCAAACTCCACTCCATACATATATATGGGGAGGTACTAGCTCCAACTCGGTTTTACAGTGAAAACTGCAGGAACTTCAAACCGGCACTAGGAAACAGACTGAGAAACCAGAGTAAAAGTTTCTCCTGCAACCCGTTCCCCTTGTGCTAGATGAACGAACGTCTCTCCACATGCTCAGTTCTGAGAGATAAGTGTGTGTGAAAGCCGTCCTTCAACTAGCTTGTTGGGAACACAAAGTTTCTTTTCAGCTGCAAACTCCACTCCATACATATATATGGGGAGGTACTAGCTCCAACTCGGTTTTACAGTGAAAACTGCAGGAACTTGAAACCGGCACTAGGAAACAGACTGAGAAACCAGAGTAAAAGTTTCTCCTGCAACCCGTTCCCCTTGTGCTAGATGAACGAACGTCTCTCCACATGCTCAGTTCTGAGAGATAAGTGTGTGTGAAAGCCGTCCTTCACCCAGCTTGTTGGGAACACAAAGTTTCTTTTCAGTTGCAAACTCCACTCCATACATATATATGGGGAGGTACTAGCTCCAACTCGGTTTTACAGTGAAAACTGCAGGAACTTCAAACCGGCACTAGGAAACAGACTGAGAAACCAGAGTAAAAGTTTCTCCTGCAACCCGTTCCCCTTGTGCTAGATGAACGAACGTCTCTCCACATGCTCAGATCTGAGAGATAAGTGTGTGTGAAAGCCGTCCTTCACCTAGCTTGTTGGGAACAAAAAGTTTCTTTTCAGTTGCAAACTCCACTCCATACATATATATGGGGAGGTACTAGCTCCAACTCGGTTTTACAGTGAAAACTGCAGGAACTTCAAACCGGCACTAGGAAACAGACTGAGAAACCAGAGTAAAAGTTTCTCCTGCAACCCGTTCCCCTTGTGCTAGATGAACGAACGTCTCTCCACATGCTCAGTTCTGAGAGATAAGTGTGCGTGAAAGCCGTCCTTCACCCAGCTTGTTGGGAACACAAAGTTTCTTTTCAGTTGCAAACTCCACTCCATACATATATATGGGGAGGTACTAGCTCCAACTCGGTTTTACAGTGAAAATTGCAGGAACTTCAAACCGGCACTAGGAAACAGACTGAGAAACCAGAGTAAAAGTTTCTCCTGCAACCCGTTCCCCTTGTGCTAGATGAACGAACGTCTCTCCACATGCTCAGTTCTGAGAGATATGTGTGTGTGAAAGCCGTCCTTCACCCAGCTTGTTGGGAACACAAAGATTCTTTTCAGTTGCAAACTCCACTCCATACATATATATGGGGAGGTACTAGCTCCAACTCGGTTTTACAGTGAAAACTGCAGGTACTTCAAACCGGCACTAGGAAATAGACTGAGAAACCAGAGTAAAAGTTTCTCCTGCAAACCGTTCCCCTTGTGCTAGATGAACGAACGTCTCTCCACATGCTCAGTTCTGAGAGATAAGTGTGTGTGAAAGCCGTCCTTCACCTAGCTTGTTGGGAACACAAAGTTTCTTTTCAGTTGCAAATTCCACCCCATACATATATATGGGGAGGTACTAGCTCCAACTCGGTTTTACAGTGAAAACTGCAGGAACTTCAAACCGGCACTAGGAAACAGACTGAGAAACCAGAGTAAAAGTTTCTCCTGCAACCCGTTCCCCTTGTGCTAGATGAACGAACGTCTCTCCACATGCTCAGTTCTGAGAGATAAGTGTGTGTGAAAGCCGTCCTTCACCTAGCTTGTTGGGAACACAAAGTTTCTTTTCAGTTGCAAACTCCACTCCATACATATATATGGGGAGGTACTAGCTCCAACTCGGTTTTACAGTGAAAACTGCAGGAACTTCAAACCGGCACTAGGAAACAGACTGAGAAACCAGAGTAAAAGTTTCTCCTGCAACCCGTTCCCCTTGTGCTAGATGAACGAACGTCTCTCCACATGCTCAGTTCTGAGAGATAAGTGTGTGTGAAAGCCGTCCTTCACCCAGCTTGTTGGGAACACAAAGTTTCTTTTCAGTTGCAAACTCCACTCCATACATATATATGGGGAGGTACTAGCTCCAACTCGGTTTTACAGTGAAAACTGCAGGTACTTCAAATCGGCACTAGGAAATAGACTGAGAAACCACAGAAAAAGTTTCTCCTGCAACCCGTTCCCCTTGTGCTAGATGAACGAACGTCTCTCCACATGCTCAGTTCTGAGAGATAAGTGTGTGTGAAAGCCGTCCTTCACCAAGCTTCTTTGGAACACAAAGTTTCTTTTCAGTTGCAAACTCCACTCCATACATATATATGGGGAGGTACTAGCTCCAACTCGGTTTTACAGTGAAAACTGCAGGAACTTCAAACCGGCACTAGGAAACAGACTGAGAAACCAGAGAAAAAGTTTCTCCTGCAACCCGTTCCCCTTGTGCTAGATGAACGAACGTCTCTCCACATGCTCAGTTCTGAGAGATAAGTGTGTGTGAAAGCCGTCCTTCACCTAGCTTGTTGGGAACACAAAGTTTCTTTTCAGTTGCAAACTCCACTCCATACATATATATGGGGAGGTACTAGCTCCAACTCGGTTTTACAGTGAAAACTGCAGGAACTTCAAACCGGCACTAGGAAACAGACTGAGAAACCAGAGTAAAAGTTTCTCCTGCAACCCGTTCCCCTTGTGCTAGATGAACGAACGTCTCTCCACATGCTCAGTTCTGAGAGATAAGTGTGTGTGAAAGCCGTCCTTCACCTAGCTTGTTGGGAACACAAAGTTTCTTTTCAGCTGCAAACTCCACTCCATACATATATATGGGGAGGTACTAGCTCCAACTCGGTTTTACAGTGAAAACTGCAGGAACTTCAAACCGGCACTAGGAAACAGACTGAGAAACCAGAGTAAAAGTTTCTCCTGCAACCCGTTCCCCTTGTGCTAGATGAACGAACGTCTCTCCACATGCTCAGTTCTGAGAGATAAGTGTGTGTGAAAGCCGTCCTTCAACTAGCTTGTTGGGAACACAAAGTTTCTTTTCAGCTGCAAACTCCACTCCATACATATATATGGGGAGGTACTAGCTCCAACTCGGTTTTACAGTGAAAACTGCAGGAACTTCAAACCGGCACTAGGAAACAGACTGAGAAACCAGAGTAAAAGTTTCTCCTGCAACCCGTTCCCCTTGTGCTAGATGAACGAACGTCTCTCCACATGCTCAGTTCTGAGAGATAAGTGTGTGTGAAAGCCGTCCTTCACCTAGCTTGTTGGGAACACAAAGTTTCTTTTCAGTTGCAAACTCCACTCCATACATATATATGGGGAGGTACTAGCTCCAACTCGGTTTTACAGTGAAAACTGCAGGAACTTCAAACCGGCACTAGGAAACAGACTGAGAAACCAGAGTAAAAGTTTCTCCTGCAACCCGTTCCCCTTGTGCTAGATGAACGAACGTCTCTCCACATGCTCAGATCTGAGAGATAAGTGTGTGTGAAAGCCGTCCTTCACCTAGCTTGTTGGGAACAAAAAGTTTCTTTTCAGTTGCAAACTCCACTCCATACATATATATGGGGAGGTACTAGCTCCAACTCGGTTTTACAGTGAAAACTGCAGGAACTTCAAACCGGCACTAGGAAACAGACTGAGAAACCAGAGTAAAAGTTTCTCCTGCAACCCGTTCCCCTTGTGCTAGATGAACGAACGTCTCTCCACATGCTCAGTTCTGAGAGATAAGTGTGCGTGAAAGCCGTCCTTCACCCAGCTTGTTGGGAACACAAAGTTTCTTTTCAGTTGCAAACTCCACTCCATACATATATATGGGGAGGTACTAGCTCCAACTCGGTTTTACAGTGAAAATTGCAGGAACTTCAAACCGGCACTAGGAAACAGACTGAGAAACCAGAGTAAAAGTTTCTCCTGCAACCCGTTCCCCTTGTGCTAGATGAACGAACGTCTCTCCACATGCTCAGTTCTGAGAGATATGTGTGTGTGAAAGCCGTCCTTCACCCAGCTTGTTGGGAACACAAAGATTCTTTTCAGTTGCAAACTCCACTCCATACATATATATGGGGAGGTACTAGCTCCAACTCGGTTTTACAGTGAAAACTGCAGGTACTTCAAACCGGCACTAGGAAATAGACTGAGAAACCAGAGTAAAAGTTTCTCCTGCAAACCGTTCCCCTTGTGCTAGATGAACGAACGTCTCTCCACATGCTCAGTTCTGAGAGATAAGTGTGTGTGAAAGCCGTCCTTCACCTAGCTTGTTGGGAACACAAAGTTTCTTTTCAGTTGCAAATTCCACCCCATACATATATATGGGGAGGTACTAGCTCCAACTCGGTTTTACAGTGAAAACTGCAGGAACTTCAAACCGGCACTAGGAAACAGACTGAGAAACCAGAGTAAAAGTTTCTCCTGCAACCCGTTCCCCTTGTGCTAGATGAACGAACGTCTCTCCACATGCTCAGTTCTGAGAGATAAGTGTGTGTGAAAGCCGTCCTTCACCTAGCTTGTTGGGAACACAAAGTTTCTTTTCAGTTGCAAACTCCACTCCATACATATATATGGGGAGGTACTAGCTCCAACTCGGTTTTACAGTGAAAACTGCAGGAACTTCAAACCGGCACTAGGAAACAGACTGAGAAACCAGAGTAAAAGTTTCTCCTGCAACCCGTTCCCCTTGTGCTAGATGAACGAACGTCTCTCCACATGCTCAGTTCTGAGAGATAAGTGTGTGTGAAAGCCGTCCTTCACCCAGCTTGTTGGGAACACAAAGTTTCTTTTCAGTTGCAAACTCCACTCCATACATATATATGGGGAGGTACTAGCTCCAACTCGGTTTTACAGTGAAAACTGCAGGTACTTCAAATCGGCACTAGGAAATAGACTGAGAAACCACAGAAAAAGTTTCTCCTGCAACCCGTTCCCCTTGTGCTAGATGAACGAACGTCTCTCCACATGCTCAGTTCTGAGAGATAAGTGTGTGTGAAAGCCGTCCTTCACCAAGCTTCTTTGGAACACAAAGTTTCTTTTCAGTTGCAAACTCCACTCCATACATATATATGGGGAGGTACTAGCTCCAACTCGGTTTTACAGTGAAAACTGCAGGAACTTCAAACCGGCACTAGGAAACAGACTGAGAAACCAGAGAAAAAGTTTCTCCTGCAACCCGTTCCCCTTGTGCTAGATGAACGAACGTCTCTCCACATGCTCAGTTCTGAGAGATAAGTGTGTGTGAAAGCCGTCCTTCACCTAGCTTGTTGGGAACACAAAGTTTCTTTTCAGTTGCAAACTCCACTCCATACATATATATGGGGAGGTACTAGCTCCAACTCGGTTTTACAGTGAAAACTGCAGGAACTTCAAACCGGCACTAGGAAACAGACTGAGAAACCAGAGTAAAAGTTTCTCCTGCAACCCGTTCCCCTTGTGCTAGATGAACGAACGTCTCTCCACATGCTCAGTTCTGAGAGATAAGTGTGTGTGAAAGCCGTCCTTCACCTAGCTTGTTGGGAACACAAAGTTTCTTTTCAGCTGCAAACTCCACTCCATACATATATATGGGGAGGTACTAGCTCCAACTCGGTTTTACAGTGAAAACTGCAGGAACTTCAAACCGGCACTAGGAAACAGACTGAGAAACCAGAGTAAAAGTTTCTCCTGCAACCCGTTCCCCTTGTGCTAGATGAACGAACGTCTCTCCACATGCTCAGTTCTGAGAGATAAGTGTGTGTGAAAGCCGTCCTTCAACTAGCTTGTTGGGAACACAAAGTTTCTTTTCAGCTGCAAACTCCACTCCATACATATATATGGGGAGGTACTAGCTCCAACTCGGTTTTACAGTGAAAACTGCAGGAACTTCAAACCGGCACTAGGAAACAGACTGAGAAACCAGAGTAAAAGTTTCTCCTGCAACCCGTTCCCCTTGTGCTAGATGAACGAACGTCTCTCCACATGCTCAGTTCTGAGAGATAAGTGTGTGTGAAAGCCGTCCTTCACCTAGCTTGTTGGGAACACAAAGTTTCTTTTCAGTTGCAAACTCCACTCCATACATATATATGGGGAGGTACTAGCTCCAACTCGGTTTTACAGTGAAAACTGCAGGAACTTCAAACCGGCACTAGGAAACAGACTGAGAAACCAGAGTAAAAGTTTCTCCTGCAACCCGTTCCCCTTGTGCTAGATGAACGAACGTCTCTCCACATGCTCAGTTCTGAGAGATAAGTGTGTGTGAAAGCCGTCCTTCACCCAGCTTGTTGGGAACACAAAGTTTCTTTTCAGTTGCAAACTCCACTCCATACATATATATGGGGAGGTACTAGCTCCAACTCGGTTTTACAGTGAAAACTGCAGGTACTTCAAACCGGCACTAGGAAATAGACTGAGAAACCAGAGTAAAAGTTTCTCCTGCAACCCGTTCCCCTTGTGCTAGATGAACGAACGTCTCTCCACATGCTCAGTTCTGAGAGATAAGTGTGTGTGAAAGCCGTCCTTCACCTAGCTTGTTGGGAACACAAAGTTTCTTTTCAGTTGCAAACTCCACCCCATACATATATATGGGGAGGTACTAGCTCCAACTCGGTTTTACAGTGAAAACTGCAGGAACTTCAAACCGGCACTAGGAAACAGACTGAGAAACCAGAGTAAAAGTTTCTCCTGCAACCCGTTCCCCTTGTGCTAGATGAACGAACGTCTCTCCACATGCTCAGTTCTGAGAGATAAGTGTGTGTGAAAGCCGTCCTTCACCTAGCTTGTTGGGAACACAAAGTTTCTTTTCAGTTGCAAACTCCACTCCATACATATATATGGGGAGGTACTAGCTCCAACTCGGTTTTACAGTGAAAACTGCAGGAACTTCAAACCGGCACTAGGAAACAGACTGAGAAACCAGAGTAAAAGTTTCTCCTGCAACCCGTTCCCCTTGTGCTAGATGAACGAACGTCTCTCCACATGCTCAGTTCTGAGAGATAAGTGTGTGTGAAAGCCGTCCTTCACCTAGCTTGTTGGGAACACAAAGTTTCTTTACAGTTGCAAACTCCACTCCATACATATATATGGGGAGGTACTACCTCCAACTCGGTTTTACAGTGAAAACTGCAGGAACTTCAAACCGGCACTAGGAAACAGACTGAGAAACCAGAGTAAAAGTTTCTCCTGCAACCCGTTCCCCTTGTGCTAGATGAACGAACGTCTCTCCACATGCTCAGTTCTGAGAGATAAGTGTGTGTGAAAGCCGTCCTTCACCTAGCTTGTTGGGAACACAAAGTTTCTTTTCAGTTGCAAACTCCACTCCATACATATATATGGGGAGGTACTAGCTCCAACTCGGTTTTACAGTGAAAACTGCAGGAACTTCAAACCGGCACTAGGAAACAGACTGAGAAACCAGAGTAAAAGTTTCTCCTGCAACCCGTTCCCCTTGTGCTAGATGAACGAACGTCTCTCCACATGCTCAGTTCTGAGAGATAAGTGTGTGTGAAAGCCGTCCTTCAACTAGCTTGTTGGGAACACAAAGTTTCTTTTCAGCTGCAAACTCCACTCCATACATATATATGGGGAGGTACTAGCTCCAACTCGGTTTTACAGTGAAAACTGCAGGAACTTGAAACCGGCACTAGGAAACAGACTGAGAAACCAGAGTAAAAGTTTCTCCTGCAACCCGTTCCCCTTGTGCTAGATGAACGAACGTCTCTCCACATGCTCAGTTCTGAGAGATAAGTGTCTGTGAAAGCCGTCCTTCACCCAGCTTGTTGGGAACACAAAGTTTCTTTTCAGTTGCAAACTCCACTCCATAAATATATATGGGGAGGTACTAGCTCCAACTCGGTTTTACAGTGAAAACTGCAGGAACTTCAAACCGGCACTAGGAAACAGACTGAGAAACCAGAGTAAAAGTTTCTCCTGCAACCCGTTCCCCTTGTGCTAGATGAACGAACGTCTCTCCACATGCTCAGATCTGAGAGATAAGTGTGTGTGAAAGTCGTCCTTCACATAGCTTGTTGGGAACAAAAAGTTTCTTTTCAGTTGCAAACTCCACTCCATACATATATACGGGGAGGTACTAGCTCCAACTCGGTTTTACAGTGAAAACTGCAGGAACTTCAAACCGGCACTAGGAAACAGACTGAGAAACCAGAGTAAAAGTTTCTCCTGCAACCCGTTCCCCTTGTGCTAGATGAACGAACGTCTCTCCACATGCTCAGTTCTGAGAGATAAGTGTGCGTGAAAGCCGTACTTCACCCAGCTTGTTGGGAACACAAAGTTTCTTTTCAGTTGCAAACTCCACTCCATACATATATATGGGGAGGTACTAGCTCCAACTCGGTTTTACAGTGAAAATTGCAGGAACTTCAAACCGGGACTAGGAAACAGACTGAGAAACCAGAGTAAAAGTTTCTCCTGCAACCCTTTCCCCTTGTGCTAGATGAACGAACGTCTCTCCACATGCTCAGTTCTGAGAGATAAGTGTGTGTGAAAGCCGTCCTTCACCCAGCTTGTTGGGAACACAAAGTTTCTTTTCAGTTGCAAACTCCACTCCATACATATATATGGGGAGGTACTAGCTCCAACTCGGTTTTACAGTGAAAACTGCAGGTACTTCAAACCGGCACTAGGAAATAGACTGAGAAACCAGAGTAAAAGTTTCTCCTGCAAACCGTTCCCCTTGTGCTAGATGAACGAACGTCTCTCCACATGCTCAGTTCTGAGAGATAAGTGTGTGTGAAAGCCGTCCTTCACCTAGCTTGTTGGGAACACAAAGTTTCTTTTCAGTTGCAAATTCCACCCCATACATATATATGGGGAGGTACTAGCTCCAACTCGGTTTTACAGTGAAAACTGCAGGAACTTCAAACCGGCACTAGGAAACAGACTGAGAAACCAGAGTAAAAGTTTCTCCTGCAACCCGTTCCCCTTGTGCTAGATGAACGAACGTCTCTCCACATGCTCAGTTCTGAGAGATAAGTGTCTGTGAAAGCCGTCCTTCACCCAGCTTGTTGGGAACACAAAGTTTCTTTTCAGTTGCAAACTCCACTCCATAAATATATATGGGGAGGTACTAGCTCCAACTCGGTTTTACAGTGAAAACTGCAGGAACTTCAAACCGGCACTAGGAAACAGACTGAGAAACCAGAGTAAAAGTTTCTCCTGCAACCCGTTCCCCTTGTGCTAGATGAACGAACGTCTCTCCACATGCTCAGATCTGAGAGATAAGTGTGTGTGAAAGTCGTCCTTCACATAGCTTGTTGGGAACAAAAAGTTTCTTTTCAGTTGCAAACTCCACTCCATACATATATACGGGGAGGTACTAGCTCCAACTCGGTTTTACAGTGAAAACTGCAGGAACTTCAAACCGGCACTAGGAAACAGACTGAGAAACCAGAGTAAAAGTTTCTCCTGCAACCCGTTCCCCTTGTGCTAGATGAACGAACGTCTCTCCACATGCTCAGTTCTGAGAGATAAGTGTGCGTGAAAGCCGTACTTCACCCAGCTTGTTGGGAACACAAAGTTTCTTTTCAGTTGCAAACTCCACTCCATACATATATATGGGGAGGTACTAGCTCCAACTCGGTTTTACAGTGAAAATTGCAGGAACTTCAAACCGGGACTAGGAAACAGACTGAGAAACCAGAGTAAAAGTTTCTCCTGCAACCCTTTCCCCTTGTGCTAGATGAACGAACGTCTCTCCACATGCTCAGTTCTGAGAGATAAGTGTGTGTGAAAGCCGTCCTTCACCCAGCTTGTTGGGAACACAAAGTTTCTTTTCAGTTGCAAACTCCACTCCATACATATATATGGGGAGGTACTAGCTCCAACTCGGTTTTACAGTGAAAACTGCAGGTACTTCAAACCGGCACTAGGAAATAGACTGAGAAACCAGAGTAAAAGTTTCTCCTGCAAACCGTTCCCCTTGTGCTAGATGAACGAACGTCTCTCCACATGCTCAGTTCTGAGAGATAAGTGTGTGTGAAAGCCGTCCTTCACCTAGCTTGTTGGGAACACAAAGTTTCTTTTCAGTTGCAAATTCCACCCCATACATATATATGGGGAGGTACTAGCTCCAACTCGGTTTTACAGTGAAAACTGCAGGAACTTCAAACCGGCACTAGGAAACAGACTGAGAAACCAGAGTAAAAGTTTCTCCTGCAACCCGTTCCCCTTGTGCTAGATGAACGAACGTCTCTCCACATGCTCAGTTCTGAGAGATAAGTGTGTGTGAAAGCCGTCCTTCACCTAGCTTGTTGGGAACAAAAAGTTTCTTTTCAGTTGCAAACTCCACTCCATACATATATATGGGGAGGTACTAGCTCCAACTCGGTTTTACAGTGAAAACTGCAGGAACTTCAAACCGGCACTAGGAAACAGACTGAGAATGCAGAGTAAAAGTTTCTCCTGCAACCCGTTCCCCTTGTGCTAGATGAACGAACGTCTCCCCACATGCTCATGTCTGAGAGATAAGTGTGTGTGAAAGCCGTCCTTCACCTAGCTTGTTGGGAACACAAAGTTTCTTTTCAGTTGCAAACTCCACTCCATACATATATATGGGGAGGTACTAGCTCCAACTCGGTTTTACAGTGAAAACTGCAGGAACTTCAAACCGGCACTAGGAAACAGACTGAGAAACCAGAGTAAAAGTTTCTCCTGCAACCCGTTCCCCTTGTGCTAGATGAACGAACGTCTCTCCACATGCTCAGTTCTGAGAGATAAGTGTGTGTGAAAGCCGTCCTTCACCCAGCTTGTTGGGAACACAAAGTTTCTTTTCAGTTGCAAACTCCACTCCATACATATATATGGGGAGGTACTAGCTCCAACTCGGTTTTACAGTGAAAACTGCAGGTACTTCAAACCGGCACTAGGAAAATGACTGAGAAACCAGAGTAAAAGTTTCTCCTTCAACCCGTTCCCCTTGTGCTAGATGAACGAACGTCTCTCCACATGCTCAGTTCTGAGAGATAAGTGTGTGTGAAAGCCGTCCTTCACCTAGCTTGTTGGGAACACAAAGTTTCTTTTCAGTTGCAAATTCCACCCCATACATATATATGGGGAGGTACTAGCTCCAACTCGGTTTTACAGTGAAAACTGCAGGAACTTCAAACCGGCACTAGGAAACAGACTGAGAAACCAGAGTAAAAGTTTCTCCTGCAACCCGTTCCCCTTGTGCTACATGAACGAACGTCTCTCCACATGCTCAGTTCTGAGAGATAAGTGTGTGTGAAAGCCGTCCTTCAACTAGCTTGTTGGGAACACAAAGTTTCTTTTCAGTTGCAAACTCCACTCCATACATATATATGGGGAGGTACTAGCTCCAACTCGGTTTTACAGTGAAAACTGCAGGAACTTCAAACCGGCACTAGGAAACAGACTGAGAAACCAGAGTAAAAGTTTCTCCTGCAACCCGTTCCCCTTGTGCTAGATGAACGAACGTCTCTCCACATGCTCAGATCTGAGAGATAAGTGTGTGTGAAAGCCGTCCTTCACCCAGCTTGTTGGGAACACAAAGTTTCTTTTCAGTTGCAAACTCCACTCCATACATATATATGGGGAGGTACTAGCTCCAACTCGGTTTTACAGTGAAAACTGCAGGTACTTCAAACCGGCACTAGGAAATAGACTGAGAAACCAGAGTAAAAGTTTCTCCTGCAACCCGTTCCCCTTGTGCTAGATGAACGAACGTCTCTCCACATGCTCAGTTCTGAGAGATAAGTGTGTGTGAAAGCCGTCCTTCACCTAGCTTGTTGGGAACACAAAGTTTCTTTTCAGTTGCAAACTCCACTCCATACATATATATGGGGAGGTACTAGCTCCAACTCGGTTTTACAGTGAAAACTGCAGGAACTTCAAACCGGCACTAGGAAACAGACTGAGAAACCAGAGTAAAAGTTTCTCCTGCAACCCGTTCCCCTTGTGCTAGATGAACGAACGTCTCTCCACATGCTCAGATCTGAGAGATAAGTGTGTGTGAAAGCCGTCCTTCACCTAGCTTGTTGGGAACAAAAAGTTTCTTTTCAGTTGCAAACTCCACTCCATACATATATATGGGGAGGTACTAGCTCCAACTCGGTTTTACAGTGAAAACTGCAGGAACTTCAAACCGGCACTAGGAAACAGACTGAGAAACCAGAGTAAAAGTTTCTCCTGCAACCCGTTCCCCTTGTGCTAGATGAACGAACGTCTCTCCACATGCTCAGTTCTGAGAGATAAGTGTGCGTGAAAGCCGTCCTTCACCCAGCTTGTTGGGAACACAAAGTTTCTTTTCAGTTGCAAACTCCACTCCATACATATATATGGGGAGGTACTAGCTCCAACTCGGTTTTACAGTGAAAATTGCAGGAACTTCAAACCGGCACTAGGAAACAGACTGAGAAACCAGAGTAAAAGTTTCTCCTGCAAACCGTTCCCCTTGTGCTAGATGAACGAACGTCTCTCCACATGCTCAGTTCTGAGAGATAAGTGTGTGTGAAAGCCGTCCTTCACCCAGGTTGTTGGGAACACAAAGTTTCTTTTCAGTTGCAAACTCCACTCCATACATATATATGGGGAGGTACTAGCTCCAACTCGGTTTTACAGTGAAAACTGCAGGAACTTCAAACCGGCACTAGGAAACAGACTGAGAAACCAGAGTAAAAGTTTCTCCTGCAACCCGTTCCCCTTGTGCTAGATGAACGAACGTCTCTCCACATGCTCAGTTCTGAGAGATAAGTGTGTGTGAAAGCCGTCCTTCACCCAGCTTGTTGGGAACACAAAGTTTCTTTTCAGTTGCAAACTCCACTCCATACATATATATGGGGAGGTACTAGCTCCAACTCGGTTTTACAGTGAAAACTGCAGGTACTTCAAACCGGCACTAGGAAATAGACTGAGAAACCAGAGTAAAAGTTTCTCCTGCAACCCGTTCCCCTTGTGCTAGATGAACGAACGTCTCTCCACATGCTCAGTTCTGAGAGATAAGTGTGTGTGAAAGCCGTCCTTCACCTAGCTTGTTGGGAACACAAAGTTTCTTTTCAGTTGCAAATTCCACCCCATACATATATATGGGGAGGTACTAGCTCCAACTCGGTTTTACAGTGAAAACTGCAGGAACTTCAAACCGGCACTAGGAAACAGACTGAGAAACCAGAGTAAAAGTTTCTCCTGCAACCCGTTCCCCTTGTGCTAGATGAACGAACTTCTCTCCACATGCTCAGTTCTGAGAGATAAGTGTGTGTGAAAGCCGTCCTTCAACTAGCTTGTTGGGAACACAAAGTTTCTTTTCAGTTGCAAACTCCACTCCATACATATATATGGGGAGGTACTAGCTCCAACTCGGTTTTACAGTGAAAACTGCAGGAACTTCAAACCGGCACTAGGAAACAGACTGAGAAACCAGAGTAAAAGTTTCTCCTGCAACCCGTTCCCCTTGTGCTAGATGAACGAACGTCTCTCCACATGCTCAGTTCTGAGAGATAAGTGTGTGTGAAAGCCGTCCTTCACCTAGCTTGTTGGGAACACAAAGTTTCTTTTCAGTTGCAAATTCCACCCCATACATATATATGGGGAGGTACTAGCTCCAACTCGGTTTTACAGTGAAAACTGCAGGAACTTCAAACCGGCACTAGGAAACAGACTGAGAAACCAGAGTAAAAGTTTCTCCTGCAACCCGTTCCCCTTGTGCTAGATGAACGAACGTCTCTCCACATGCTCAGTTCTGAGAGATAAGTGTGTGTGAAAGCCGTCCTTCACCTAGCTTGTTGGGAACACAAAGTTTCTTTTCAGTTGCAAACTCCACTCCATACATATATATGGGGAGGTACTAGCTCCAACTCGGTTTTACAGTGAAAACTGCAGGAACTTCAAACCGGCACTAGGAAACAGACTGAGAAACCAGAGTAAAAGTTTCTCCTGCAACCCGTTCCCCTTGTGCTAGATGAACGAACGTCTCTCCACATGCTCAGTTCTGAGAGATAAGTGTGTGTGAAAGCCGTCCTTCACCCAGCTTGTTGGGAACACAAAGTTTCTTTTCAGTTGCAAACTCCACTCCATACATATATATGGGGAGGTACTAGCTCCAACTCGGTTTTACAGTGAAAACTGCAGGTACTTCAAATCGGCACTAGGAAATAGACTGAGAAACCACAGAAAAAGTTTCTCCTGCAACCCGTTCCCCTTGTGCTAGATGAACGAACGTCTCTCCACATGCTCAGTTCTGAGAGATAAGTGTGTGTGAAAGCCGTCCTTCACCAAGCTTCTTTGGAACACAAAGTTTCTTTTCAGTTGCAAACTCCACTCCATACATATATATGGGGAGGTACTAGCTCCAACTCGGTTTTACAGTGAAAACTGCAGGAACTTCAAACCGGCACTAGGAAACAGACTGAGAAACCAGAGAAAAAGTTTCTCCTGCAACCCGTTCCCCTTGTGCTAGATGAACGAACGTCTCTCCACATGCTCAGTTCTGAGAGATAAGTGTGTGTGAAAGCCGTCCTTCACCTAGCTTGTTGGGAACACAAAGTTTCTTTTCAGTTGCAAACTCCACTCCATACATATATATGGGGAGGTACTAGCTCCAACTCGGTTTTACAGTGAAAACTGCAGGAACTTCAAACCGGCACTAGGAAACAGACTGAGAAACCAGAGTAAAAGTTTCTCCTGCAACCCGTTCCCCTTGTGCTAGATGAACGAACGTCTCTCCACATGCTCAGTTCTGAGAGATAAGTGTGTGTGAAAGCCGTCCTTCACCTAGCTTGTTGGGAACACAAAGTTTCTTTTCAGCTGCAAACTCCACTCCATACATATATATGGGGAGGTACTAGCTCCAACTCGGTTTTACAGTGAAAACTGCAGGAACTTCAAACCGGCACTAGGAAACAGACTGAGAAACCAGAGTAAAAGTTTCTCCTGCAACCCGTTCCCCTTGTGCTAGATGAACGAACGTCTCTCCACATGCTCAGTTCTGAGAGATAAGTGTGTGTGAAAGCCGTCCTTCAACTAGCTTGTTGGGAACACAAAGTTTCTTTTCAGCTGCAAACTCCACTCCATACATATATATGGGGAGGTACTAGCTCCAACTCGGTTTTACAGTGAAAACTGCAGGAACTTCAAACCGGCACTAGGAAACAGACTGAGAAACCAGAGTAAAAGTTTCTCCTGCAACCCGTTCCCCTTGTGCTAGATGAACGAACGTCTCTCCACATGCTCAGTTCTGAGAGATAAGTGTGTGTGAAAGCCGTCCTTCACCTAGCTTGTTGGGAACACAAAGTTTCTTTTCAGTTGCAAACTCCACTCCATACATATATATGGGGAGGTACTAGCTCCAACTCGGTTTTACAGTGAAAACTGCAGGAACTTCAAACCGGCACTAGGAAACAGACTGAGAAACCAGAGTAAAAGTTTCTCCTGCAACCCGTTCCCCTTGTGCTAGATGAACGAACGTCTCTCCACATGCTCAGTTCTGAGAGATAAGTGTGTGTGAAAGCCGTCCTTCACCCAGCTTGTTGGGAACACAAAGTTTCTTTTCAGTTGCAAACTCCACTCCATACATATATATGGGGAGGTACTAGCTCCAACTCGGTTTTACAGTGAAAACTGCAGGTACTTCAAACCGGCACTAGGAAATAGACTGAGAAACCAGAGTAAAAGTTTCTCCTGCAACCCGTTCCCCTTGTGCTAGATGAACGAACGTCTCTCCACATGCTCAGTTCTGAGAGATAAGTGTGTGTGAAAGCCGTCCTTCACCTAGCTTGTTGGGAACACAAAGTTTCTTTTCAGTTGCAAACTCCACCCCATACATATATATGGGGAGGTACTAGCTCCAACTCGGTTTTACAGTGAAAACTGCAGGAACTTCAAACCGGCACTAGGAAACAGACTGAGAAACCAGAGTAAAAGTTTCTCCTGCAACCCGTTCCCCTTGTGCTAGATGAACGAACGTCTCTCCACATGCTCAGTTCTGAGAGATAAGTGTGTGTGAAAGCCGTCCTTCACCTAGCTTGTTGGGAACACAAAGTTTCTTTTCAGTTGCAAACTCCACTCCATACATATATATGGGGAGGTACTAGCTCCAACTCGGTTTTACAGTGAAAACTGCAGGAACTTCAAACCGGCACTAGGAAACAGACTGAGAAACCAGAGTAAAAGTTTCTCCTGCAACCCGTTCCCCTTGTGCTAGATGAACGAACGTCTCTCCACATGCTCAGTTCTGAGAGATAAGTGTGTGTGAAAGCCGTCCTTCACCTAGCTTGTTGGGAACACAAAGTTTCTTTACAGTTGCAAACTCCACTCCATACATATATATGGGGAGGTACTACCTCCAACTCGGTTTTACAGTGAAAACTGCAGGAACTTCAAACCGGCACTAGGAAACAGACTGAGAAACCAGAGTAAAAGTTTCTCCTGCAACCCGTTCCCCTTGTGCTAGATGAACGAACGTCTCTCCACATGCTCAGTTCTGAGAGATAAGTGTGTGTGAAAGCCGTCCTTCACCTAGCTTGTTGGGAACACAAAGTTTCTTTTCAGTTGCAAACTCCACTCCATACATATATATGGGGAGGTACTAGCTCCAACTCGGTTTTACAGTGAAAACTGCAGGAACTTCAAACCGGCACTAGGAAACAGACTGAGAAACCAGAGTAAAAGTTTCTCCTGCAACCCGTTCCCCTTGTGCTAGATGAACGAACGTCTCTCCACATGCTCAGTTCTGAGAGATAAGTGTGTGTGAAAGCCGTCCTTCAACTAGCTTGTTGGGAACACAAAGTTTCTTTTCAGCTGCAAACTCCACTCCATACATATATATGGGGAGGTACTAGCTCCAACTCGGTTTTACAGTGAAAACTGCAGGAACTTGAAACCGGCACTAGGAAACAGACTGAGAAACCAGAGTAAAAGTTTCTCCTGCAACCCGTTCCCCTTGTGCTAGATGAACGAACGTCTCTCCACATGCTCAGTTCTGAGAGATAAGTGTCTGTGAAAGCCGTCCTTCACCCAGCTTGTTGGGAACACAAAGTTTCTTTTCAGTTGCAAACTCCACTCCATAAATATATATGGGGAGGTACTAGCTCCAACTCGGTTTTACAGTGAAAACTGCAGGAACTTCAAACCGGCACTAGGAAACAGACTGAGAAACCAGAGTAAAAGTTTCTCCTGCAACCCGTTCCCCTTGTGCTAGATGAACGAACGTCTCTCCACATGCTCAGATCTGAGAGATAAGTGTGTGTGAAAGTCGTCCTTCACATAGCTTGTTGGGAACAAAAAGTTTCTTTTCAGTTGCAAACTCCACTCCATACATATATACGGGGAGGTACTAGCTCCAACTCGGTTTTACAGTGAAAACTGCAGGAACTTCAAACCGGCACTAGGAAACAGACTGAGAAACCAGAGTAAAAGTTTCTCCTGCAACCCGTTCCCCTTGTGCTAGATGAACGAACGTCTCTCCACATGCTCAGTTCTGAGAGATAAGTGTGCGTGAAAGCCGTACTTCACCCAGCTTGTTGGGAACACAAAGTTTCTTTTCAGTTGCAAACTCCACTCCATACATATATATGGGGAGGTACTAGCTCCAACTCGGTTTTACAGTGAAAATTGCAGGAACTTCAAACCGGGACTAGGAAACAGACTGAGAAACCAGAGTAAAAGTTTCTCCTGCAACCCTTTCCCCTTGTGCTAGATGAACGAACGTCTCTCCACATGCTCAGTTCTGAGAGATAAGTGTGTGTGAAAGCCGTCCTTCACCCAGCTTGTTGGGAACACAAAGTTTCTTTTCAGTTGCAAACTCCACTCCATACATATATATGGGGAGGTACTAGCTCCAACTCGGTTTTACAGTGAAAACTGCAGGTACTTCAAACCGGCACTAGGAAATAGACTGAGAAACCAGAGTAAAAGTTTCTCCTGCAAACCGTTCCCCTTGTGCTAGATGAACGAACGTCTCTCCACATGCTCAGTTCTGAGAGATAAGTGTGTGTGAAAGCCGTCCTTCACCTAGCTTGTTGGGAACACAAAGTTTCTTTTCAGTTGCAAATTCCACCCCATACATATATATGGGGAGGTACTAGCTCCAACTCGGTTTTACAGTGAAAACTGCAGGAACTTCAAACCGGCACTAGGAAACAGACTGAGAAACCAGAGTAAAAGTTTCTCCTGCAACCCGTTCCCCTTGTGCTAGATGAACGAACGTCTCTCCACATGCTCAGTTCTGAGAGATAAGTGTCTGTGAAAGCCGTCCTTCACCCAGCTTGTTGGGAACACAAAGTTTCTTTTCAGTTGCAAACTCCACTCCATAAATATATATGGGGAGGTACTAGCTCCAACTCGGTTTTACAGTGAAAACTGCAGGAACTTCAAACCGGCACTAGGAAACAGACTGAGAAACCAGAGTAAAAGTTTCTCCTGCAACCCGTTCCCCTTGTGCTAGATGAACGAACGTCTCTCCACATGCTCAGATCTGAGAGATAAGTGTGTGTGAAAGTCGTCCTTCACATAGCTTGTTGGGAACAAAAAGTTTCTTTTCAGTTGCAAACTCCACTCCATACATATATACGGGGAGGTACTAGCTCCAACTCGGTTTTACAGTGAAAACTGCAGGAACTTCAAACCGGCACTAGGAAACAGACTGAGAAACCAGAGTAAAAGTTTCTCCTGCAACCCGTTCCCCTTGTGCTAGATGAACGAACGTCTCTCCACATGCTCAGTTCTGAGAGATAAGTGTGCGTGAAAGCCGTACTTCACCCAGCTTGTTGGGAACACAAAGTTTCTTTTCAGTTGCAAACTCCACTCCATACATATATATGGGGAGGTACTAGCTCCAACTCGGTTTTACAGTGAAAATTGCAGGAACTTCAAACCGGGACTAGGAAACAGACTGAGAAACCAGAGTAAAAGTTTCTCCTGCAACCCTTTCCCCTTGTGCTAGATGAACGAACGTCTCTCCACATGCTCAGTTCTGAGAGATAAGTGTGTGTGAAAGCCGTCCTTCACCCAGCTTGTTGGGAACACAAAGTTTCTTTTCAGTTGCAAACTCCACTCCATACATATATATGGGGAGGTACTAGCTCCAACTCGGTTTTACAGTGAAAACTGCAGGTACTTCAAACCGGCACTAGGAAATAGACTGAGAAACCAGAGTAAAAGTTTCTCCTGCAAACCGTTCCCCTTGTGCTAGATGAACGAACGTCTCTCCACATGCTCAGTTCTGAGAGATAAGTGTGTGTGAAAGCCGTCCTTCACCTAGCTTGTTGGGAACACAAAGTTTCTTTTCAGTTGCAAATTCCACCCCATACATATATATGGGGAGGTACTAGCTCCAACTCGGTTTTACAGTGAAAACTGCAGGAACTTCAAACCGGCACTAGGAAACAGACTGAGAAACCAGAGTAAAAGTTTCTCCTGCAACCCGTTCCCCTTGTGCTAGATGAACGAACGTCTCTCCACATGCTCAGTTCTGAGAGATAAGTGTGTGTGAAAGCCGTCCTTCACCTAGCTTGTTGGGAACAAAAAGTTTCTTTTCAGTTGCAAACTCCACTCCATACATATATATGGGGAGGTACTAGCTCCAACTCGGTTTTACAGTGAAAACTGCAGGAACTTCAAACCGGCACTAGGAAACAGACTGAGAAAGCAGAGTAAAAGTTTCTCCTGCAACCCGTTCCCCTTGTGCTAGATGAACGAACGTCTCCCCACATGCTCATGTCTGAGAGATAAGTGTGTGTGAAAGCCGTCCTTCACCTAGCTTGTTGGGAACACAAAGTTTCTTTTCAGTTGCAAACTCCACTCCATACATATATATGGGGAGGTACTAGCTCCAACTCGGTTTTACAGTGAAAACTGCAGGAACTTCAAACCGGCACTAGGAAACAGACTGAGAAACCAGAGTAAAAGTTTCTCCTGCAACCCGTTCCCCTTGTGCTAGATGAACGAACGTCTCTCCACATGCTCAGTTCTGAGAGATAAGTGTGTGTGAAAGCCGTCCTTCACCCAGCTTGTTGGGAACACAAAGTTTCTTTTCAGTTGCAAACTCCACTCCATACATATATATGGGGAGGTACTAGCTCCAACTCGGTTTTACAGTGAAAACTGCAGGTACTTCAAACCGGCACTAGGAAAATGACTGAGAAACCAGAGTAAAAGTTTCTCCTTCAACCCGTTCCCCTTGTGCTAGATGAACGAACGTCTCTCCACATGCTCAGTTCTGAGAGATAAGTGTGTGTGAAAGCCGTCCTTCACCTAGCTTGTTGGGAACACAAAGTTTCTTTTCAGTTGCAAATTCCACCCCATACATATATATGGGGAGGTACTAGCTCCAACTCGGTTTTACAGTGAAAACTGCAGGAACTTCAAACCGGCACTAGGAAACAGACTGAGAAACCAGAGTAAAAGTTTCTCCTGCAACCCGTTCCCCTTGTGCTACATGAACGAACGTCTCTCCACATGCTCAGTTCTGAGAGATAAGTGTGTGTGAAAGCCGTCCTTCAACTAGCTTGTTGGGAACACAAAGTTTCTTTTCAGTTGCAAACTCCACTCCATACATATATATGGGGAGGTACTAGCTCCAACTCGGTTTTACAGTGAAAACTGCAGGAACTTCAAACCGGCACTAGGAAACAGACTGAGAAACCAGAGTAAAAGTTTCTCCTGCAACCCGTTCCCCTTGTGCTAGATGAACGAACGTCTCTCCACATGCTCAGATCTGAGAGATAAGTGTGTGTGAAAGCCGTCCTTCACCCAGCTTGTTGGGAACACAAAGTTTCTTTTCAGTTGCAAACTCCACTCCATACATATATATGGGGAGGTACTAGCTCCAACTCGGTTTTACAGTGAAAACTGCAGGTACTTCAAACCGGCACTAGGAAATAGACTGAGAAACCAGAGTAAAAGTTTCTCCTGCAACCCGTTCCCCTTGTGCTAGATGAACGAACGTCTCTCCACATGCTCAGTTCTGAGAGATAAGTGTGTGTGAAAGCCGTCCTTCACCTAGCTTGTTGGGAACACAAAGTTTCTTTTCAGTTGCAAACTCCACTCCATACATATATATGGGGAGGTACTAGCTCCAACTCGGTTTTACAGTGAAAACTGCAGGAACTTCAAACCGGCACTAGGAAACAGACTGAGAAACCAGAGTAAAAGTTTCTCCTGCAACCCGTTCCCCTTGTGCTAGATGAACGAACGTCTCTCCACATGCTCAGATCTGAGAGATAAGTGTGTGTGAAAGCCGTCCTTCACCTAGCTTGTTGGGAACAAAAAGTTTCTTTTCAGTTGCAAACTCCACTCCATACATATATATGGGGAGGTACTAGCTCCAACTCGGTTTTACAGTGAAAACTGCAGGAACTTCAAACCGGCACTAGGAAACAGACTGAGAAACCAGAGTAAAAGTTTCTCCTGCAACCCGTTCCCCTTGTGCTAGATGAACGAACGTCTCTCCACATGCTCAGTTCTGAGAGATAAGTGTGCGTGAAAGCCGTCCTTCACCCAGCTTGTTGGGAACACAAAGTTTCTTTTCAGTTGCAAACTCCACTCCATACATATATATGGGGAGGTACTAGCTCCAACTCGGTTTTACAGTGAAAATTGCAGGAACTTCAAACCGGCACTAGGAAACAGACTGAGAAACCAGAGTAAAAGTTTCTCCTGCAAACCGTTCCCCTTGTGCTAGATGAACGAACGTCTCTCCACATGCTCAGTTCTGAGAGATAAGTGTGTGTGAAAGCCGTCCTTCACCCAGGTTGTTGGGAACACAAAGTTTCTTTTCAGTTGCAAACTCCACTCCATACATATATATGGGGAGGTACTAGCTCCAACTCGGTTTTACAGTGAAAACTGCAGGAACTTCAAACCGGCACTAGGAAACAGACTGAGAAACCAGAGTAAAAGTTTCTCCTGCAACCCGTTCCCCTTGTGCTAGATGAACGAACGTCTCTCCACATGCTCAGTTCTGAGAGATAAGTGTGTGTGAAAGCCGTCCTTCACCCAGCTTGTTGGGAACACAAAGTTTCTTTTCAGTTGCAAACTCCACTCCATACATATATATGGGGAGGTACTAGCTCCAACTCGGTTTTACAGTGAAAACTGCAGGTACTTCAAACCGGCACTAGGAAATAGACTGAGAAACCAGAGTAAAAGTTTCTCCTGCAACCCGTTCCCCTTGTGCTAGATGAACGAACGTCTCTCCACATGCTCAGTTCTGAGAGATAAGTGTGTGTGAAAGCCGTCCTTCACCTAGCTTGTTGGGAACACAAAGTTTCTTTTCAGTTGCAAATTCCACCCCATACATATATATGGGGAGGTACTAGCTCCAACTCGGTTTTACAGTGAAAACTGCAGGAACTTCAAACCGGCACTAGGAAACAGACTGAGAAACCAGAGTAAAAGTTTCTCCTGCAACCCGTTCCCCTTGTGCTAGATGAACGAACTTCTCTCCACATGCTCAGTTCTGAGAGATAAGTGTGTGTGAAAGCCGTCCTTCAACTAGCTTGTTGGGAACACAAAGTTTCTTTTCAGTTGCAAACTCCACTCCATACATATATATGGGGAGGTACTAGCTCCAACTCGGTTTTACAGTGAAAACTGCAGGAACTTCAAACCGGCACTAGGAAACAGACTGAGAAACCAGAGTAAAAGTTTCTCCTGCAACCCGTTCCCCTTGTGCTAGATGAACGAACGTCTCTCCACATGCTCAGTTCTGAGAGATAATTGTGTGTGAAAGCCGTCCTTCACCTAGCTTGTTGGGAACACAAAGTTTCTTTTCAGTTGCAAACTCCACTCCATACATATATATGGGGAGGTACTAGCTCCAACTCGGTTTTACAGTGAAAACTGCAGGAACTTCAAACCGGCACTAGGAAACAGACTGAGAAACCAGAGTAAAAGTTTCTCCTGCAACCCGTTCCCCTTGTGCTAGATGAACGAACGTCTCTCCACATGCTCAGTTCTGAGAGATAAGTGTGTGTGAAAGCCGTCCTTCACCTAGCTTGTTGGGAACACAAAGTTTCTTTTCAGTTGCAAACTCCACTCCATACATATATATGGGGAGGTACTAGCTCCAACTCGGTTTTACAGTGAAAACTGCAGGAACTTCAAACCGGCACTAGGAAACAGACTGAGAAACCAGAGTAAAAGTTTCTCCTGCAACCCGTTCCCCTTGTGCTAGATGAACGAACGTCTCTCCACATGCTCAGATCTGAGAGATAAGTGTGTGTGAAAGCCGTCCTTCACCTAGCTTGTTGGGAACAAAAAGTTTCTTTTCAGTTGCAAACTCCACTCCATACATATATATGGGGAGGTACTAGCTCCAACTCGGTTTTACAGTGAAAACTGCAGGAACTTCAAACCGGCACTAGGAAACAGACTGAGAAACCAGAGTAAAAGTTTCTCCTGCAACCCGTTCCCCTTGTGCTAGATGAACGAACGTCTCTCCACATGCTCAGTTCTGAGAGATAAGTGTGCGTGAAAGCCGTCCTTCACCCAGCTTGTTGGGAACACAAAGTTTCTTTTCAGTTGCAAACTCCACTCCATACATATATATGGGGAGGTACTAGCTCCAACTCGGTTTTACAGTGAAAATTGCAGGAACTTCAAACCGGCACTAGGAAACAGACTGAGAAACCAGAGTAAAAGTTTCTCCTGCAAACCGTTCCCCTTGTGCTAGATGAACGAACGTCTCTCCACATGCTCAGTTCTGAGAGATAAGTGTGTGTGAAAGCCGTCCTTCACCCAGGTTGTTGGGAACACAAAGTTTCTTTTCAGTTGCAAACTCCACTCCATACATATATATGGGGAGGTACTAGCTCCAACTCGGTTTTACAGTGAAAACTGCAGGAACTTCAAACCGGCACTAGGAAACAGACTGAGAAACCAGAGTAAAAGTTTCTCCTGCAACCCGTTCCCCTTGTGCTAGATGAACGAACGTCTCTCCACATGCTCAGTTCTGAGAGATAAGTGTGTGTGAAAGCCGTCCTTCACCCAGCTTGTTGGGAACACAAAGTTTCTTTTCAGTTGCAAACTCCACTCCATACATATATATGGGGAGGTACTAGCTCCAACTCGGTTTTACAGTGAAAACTGCAGGTACTTCAAACCGGCACTAGGAAATAGACTGAGAAACCAGAGTAAAAGTTTCTCCTGCAACCCGTTCCCCTTGTGCTAGATGAACGAACGTCTCTCCACATGCTCAGTTCTGAGAGATAAGTGTGTGTGAAAGCCGTCCTTCACCTAGCTTGTTGGGAACACAAAGTTTCTTTTCAGTTGCAAATTCCACCCCATACATATATATGGGGAGGTACTAGCTCCAACTCGGTTTTACAGTGAAAACTGCAGGAACTTCAAACCGGCACTAGGAAACAGACTGAGAAACCAGAGTAAAAGTTTCTCCTGCAACCCGTTCCCCTTGTGCTAGATGAACGAACTTCTCTCCACATGCTCAGTTCTGAGAGATAAGTGTGTGTGAAAGCCGTCCTTCAACTAGCTTGTTGGGAACACAAAGTTTCTTTTCAGTTGCAAACTCCACTCCATACATATATATGGGGAGGTACTAGCTCCAACTCGGTTTTACAGTGAAAACTGCAGGAACTTCAAACCGGCACTAGGAAACAGACTGAGAAACCAGAGTAAAAGTTTCTCCTGCAACCCGTTCCCCTTGTGCTAGATGAACGAACGTCTCTCCACATGCTCAGTTCTGAGAGATAATTGTGTGTGAAAGCCGTCCTTCACCTAGCTTGTTGGGAACACAAAGTTTCTTTTCAGTTGCAAACTCCACTCCATACATATATATGGGGAGGTACTAGCTCCAACTCGGTTTTACAGTGAAAACTGCAGGAACTTCAAACCGGCACTAGGAAACAGACTGAGAAACCAGAGTAAAAGTTTCTCCTGCAACCCGTTCCCCTTGTGCTAGATGAACGAACGTCTCTCCACATGCTCAGATCTGAGAGATAAGTGTGTTTGAAAGCCGTCCTTCACCTAGCTTGTTGGGAACACAAAGTTTCTTTTCAGTTGCAAACTCCACTCCATACATATATATGGGGAGGTACTAGCTCCAACTCGGTTTTACAGTGAAAACTGCAGGAACTTCAAACCGGCACTAGGAAACAGACTGAGAAACCAGAGTAAAAGTTTCTCCTGCAACCCGTTCCCCTTGTGCTAGATGAACGAACGTCTCTCCACATGCTCAGTTCTGAGAGATAAGTGTGCGTGAAAGCCGTCCTTCACCCAGCTTGTTGGGAACACAAAGTTTCTTTTCAGTTGCAAACTCCACTCCATACATATATATGGGGAGGTACTAGCTCCAACTCGGTTTTACAGTGAAAATTGCAGGAACTTCAAACCGGCACTAGGAAACAGACTGAGAAACCAGAGTAAAAGTTTCTCCTGCAAACCGTTCCCCTTGTGCTAGATGAACGAACGTCTCTCCACATGCTCAGTTCTGAGAGATAAGTGTGTGTGAAAGCCGTCCTTCACCCAGCTTGTTGGGAACACAAAGTTTCTTTTCAGTTGCAAACTCCACTCCATACATATATATGGGGAGGTACTAGCTCCAACTCGGTTTTACAGTGAAAACTGCAGGTACTTCAAACCGGCACTAGGAAATAGACTGAGAAACCAGAGTAAAAGTTTCTCCTGCAACCCGTTCCCCTTGTGCTAGATGAACGAACGTCTCTCCACATGCTCAGTTCTGAGAGATAAGTGTGTGTGAAAGCCGTCCTTCACCTAGCTTGTTGGGAACACAAAGTTTCTTTTCAGTTGCAAACCCCACTCCATACATATATATGGGGAGGTACTAGCTGCCACTCGGTTTTACAGTGAAAACTGCAGGAACTTCAAACCGGCACTAGGAAACAGACTGAGAAACCAGAGTAAAAGTTTTTCCTGCAACCCGTTCCCCTTGTGCTAGATGAACGAACGTCTCTCCACATGCTCAGTTCTGAGAGATAAGTGTGTGTGAAAGCCGTCCTTCACCTAGCTTGTTGGGAACACAAAGTTTCTTTTCAGTTGCAAACTCCACTCCATACATATATATGGGGAGGTACTAGCTCCAACTCGGTTTTACAGTGAAAACTGCAGGAACTTCAAACCGGCACTAGGAAACAGACTGAGAAACCAGAGTAAAAGTTTCTCCTGCAACCCGTTCCCCTTGTGCTAGATGAACGAACGTCTCTCCACATGCTCAGTTCTGAGAGATAAGTGTGTTTGAAAGCCGTCCTTCACCTAGCTTGTTGGGAACACAAAGTTTCTTTTCAGTTGCAAACTCCACTCCATACATATATATGGGGAGGTACTAGCTCCAACTCGGTTTTACAGTGAAAACTGCAGGAACTTCAAACCGGCACTAGGAAACAGACTGAGAAACCAGAGTAAAAGTTTCTCCTGCAACCCGTTCCCCTTGTGCTAGATGAACGAACGTCTCTCCACATGCTCAGTTCTGAGAGATAAGTGTGTGTGAAAGCCGTCCTTCACCTAGCTTGTTGGGAACACAAAGTTTCTTTTCAGCTGCAAACTCCACTCCATACATATATATGGGGAGGTACTAGCTCCAACTCGGTTTTACAGTGAAAACTGCAGGAATTTCAAACCGGCACTAGGAAACAGACTGAGAAACCAGAGTAAAAGTTTCTCCTGCAACCCGTTCCCCTTGTGCTAGATGAACGAACGTCTCTCCACATGCTCAGTTCTGAGAGATAAGTGTGTGTGAAAGCCGTCCTTCAACTAGCTTGTTGGGAACACAAAGTTTCTTTTCAGCTGCAAACTCCACTCCATACATATATATGGGGAGGTACTAGCTCCAACTCGGTTTTACAGTGAAAACTGCAGGAACTTCAAACCGGCACTAGGAAACAGACTGAGAAACCAGAGTAAAAGTTTCTCCTGCAACCCGTTCCCCTTGTGCTAGATGAACGAACGTCTCTCCACATGCTCAGTTCTGAGAGATAAGTGTGTGTGAAAGCCGTCCTTCACCTAGCTTGTTGGGAACACAAAGTTTCTTTTCAGTTGCAAACCCCACTCCATACATATATATGGGGAGGTACTAGCTCCAACTCGGTTTTACAGTGAAAACTGCAGGAACTTCAAACCGGCACTAGGAAACAGACTGAGAAACCAGAGTAAAAGTTTCTCCTGCAAACCGTTCCCCTTGTGCTAGATGAACGAACGTCTCTCCACATGCTCAGTTCTGAGAGATAAGTGTGTGTGAAAGCCGTCCTTCACCCAGCTTGTTGGGAACACAAAGTTTCTTTTCAGTTGCAAACTCCACTCCATACATATATATGGGGAGGTACTAGCTCCAACTCGGTTTTACAGTGAAAACTGCAGGAACTTCAAACCGGCACTAGGAAACAGACTGAGAAAACAGAGTAAAAGTTTCCCCTGCAACCCGTTCCCCTTGTGCTAGATGAACGAACGTCTCTCCACATGCTCAGATCTGAGAGATAAGTGTGTGTGAAAGCCGTCCTTCACCTAGCTTGTTGGGAACAAAAAGTTTCTTTTCAGTTGCAAACTCCACTCCATACATATATATGGGGAGGTACTAGCTCCAACTCGGTTTTACAGTGAAAACTGCAGGAACTTCAAACCGGCACTAGGAAACAGACTGAGAAACCAGAGTAAAAGTTTCTCCTGCAACCCGTTCCCCTTGTGCTAGATGAACGAACGTCTCTCCACATGCTCAGTTCTGAGAGATAAGTGTGTGTGAAAGCCGTCCTTCACCCAGCTTGTTGGGAACACAAAGTTTCTTTTCAGTTGCAAACTCCACTCCATACATATATATGGGGAGGTACTAGCTCCAACTCGGTTTTACAGTGAAAACTGCAGGAACTTCAAACCGGCACTAGGAAACAGACTGAGAAAGCAGAGTAAAAGTTTCTCCTGCAACCCGTTCCCCTTGTGCTAGATGAACGAACGTCTCCCCACATGCTCATGTCTGAGAGATAAGTGTGTGTGAAAGCCGTCCTTCACCTAGCTTGTTGGGAACACAAAGTTTCTTTTCAGTTGCAAACTCCACTCCATACATATATATGGGGAGGTACTAGCTCCAACTCGGTTTTACAGTGAAAACTGCAGGAACTTCAAACCGGCACTAGGAAACAGACTGAGAAACCAGAGTAAAAGTTTCTCCTGCAACCCGTTCCCCTTGTGCTAGATGAACGAACGTCTCTCCACATGCTCAGTTCTGAGAGATAAGTGTGTGTGAAAGCCGTCCTTCACCCAGCTTGTTGGGAACACAAAGTTTCTTTTCAGTTGCAAACTCCACTCCATACATATATATGGGGAGGTACTAGCTCCAACTCGGTTTTACAGTGAAAACTGCAGGTACTTCAAACCGGCACTAGGAAAATGACTGAGAAACCAGAGTAAAAGTTTCTCCTTCAACCCGTTCCCCTTGTGCTAGATGAACGAACGTCTCTCCACATGCTCAGTTCTGAGAGATAAGTGTGTGTGAAAGCCGTCCTTCACCTAGCTTGTTGGGAACACAAAGTTTCTTTTCAGTTGCAAATTCCACCCCATACATATATATGGGGAGGTACTAGCTCCAACTCGGTTTTACAGTGAAAACTGCAGGAACTTCAAACCGGCACTAGGAAACAGACTGAGAAACCAGAGTAAAAGTTTCTCCTGCAACCCGTTCCCCTTGTGCTACATGAACGAACGTCTCTCCACATGCTCAGTTCTGAGAGATAAGTGTGTGTGAAAGCCGTCCTTCAACTAGCTTGTTGGGAACACAAAGTTTCTTTTCAGTTGCAAACTCCACTCCATACATATATATGGGGAGGTACTAGCTCCAACTCGGTTTTACAGTGAAAACTGCAGGAACTTCAAACCGGCACTAGGAAACAGACTGAGAAACCAGAGTAAAAGTTTCTCCTGCAACCCGTTCCCCTTGTGCTAGATGAACGAACGTCTCTCCACATGCTCAGTTCTGAGAGATAAGTGTGTGTGAAAGCCGTCCTTCACCCAGCTTGTTGGGAACACAAAGTTTCTTTTCAGTTGCAAACTCCACTCCATACATATATATGGGGAGGTACTAGCTCCAACTCGGTTTTACAGTGAAAACTGCAGGTACTTCAAACCGGCACTAGGAAATAGACTGAGAAACCAGAGTAAAAGTTTCTCCTGCAACCCGTTCCCCTTTTGCTAGATGAACGAACGTCTCTCCACATGCTCAGTTCTGAGAGATAAGTGTGTGTGAAAGCCGTCCTTCACCTAGCTTGTTGGGAACACAAAGTTTCTTTTCAGTTGCAAACTCCACTCCATACATATATATGGGGAGGTACTAGCTCCAACTCGGTTTTACAGTGAAAACTGCAGGAACTTCAAACCGGCACTAGGAAACAGACTGAGAAACCAGAGTAAAAGTTTCTCCTGCAACCCGTTCCCCTTGTGCTAGATGAACGAACGTCTCTCCACATGCTCAGATCTGAGAGATAAGTGTGTGTGAAAGCCGTCCTTCACCTAGCTTGTTGGGAACAAAAAGTTTCTTTTCAGTTGCAAACTCCACTCCATACATATATATGGGGAGGTACTAGCTCCAACTCGGTTTTACAGTGAAAACTGCAGGAACTTCAAACCGGCACTAGGAAACAGACTGAGAAACCAGAGTAAAAGTTTCTCCTGCAACCCGTTCCCCTTGTGCTAGATGAACGAACGTCTCTCCACATGCTCAGTTCTGAGAGATAAGTGTGCGTGAAAGCCGTCCTTCACCCAGCTTGTTGGGAACACAAAGTTTCTTTTCAGTTGCAAACTCCACTCCATACATATATATGGGGAGGTACTAGCTCCAACTCGGTTTTACAGTGAAAATTGCAGGAACTTCAAACCGGCACTAGGAAACAGACTGAGAAACCAGAGTAAAAGTTTCTCCTGCAAACCGTTCCCCTTGTGCTAGATGAACGAACGTCTCTCCACATGCTCAGTTCTGAGAGATAAGTGTGTGTGAAAGCCGTCCTTCACCCAGGTTGTTGGGAACACAAAGTTTCTTTTCAGTTGCAAACTCCACTCCATACATATATATGGGGAGGTACTAGCTCCAACTCGGTTTTACAGTGAAAACTGCAGGAACTTCAAACCGGCACTAGGAAACAGACTGAGAAACCAGAGTAAAAGTTTCTCCTGCAACCCGTTCCCCTTGTGCTAGATGAACGAACGTCTCTCCACATGCTCAGTTCTGAGAGATAAGTGTGTGTGAAAGCCGTCCTTCACCCAGCTTGTTGGGAACACAAAGTTTCTTTTCAGTTGCAAACTCCACTCCATACATATATATGGGGAGGTACTAGCTCCAACTCGGTTTTACAGTGAAAACTGCAGGAACTTCAAACCGGCACTAGGAAACAGACTGAGAAACCAGAGTAAAAGTTTCTCCTGCAACCCGTTCCCCTTGTGCTAGATGAACGAACGTCTCTCCACATGCTCAGTTCTGAGAGATAAGTGTGTGTGAAAGCCGTCCTTCACCTAGCTTGTTGGGAACACAAAGTTTCTTTTCAGTTGCAAACTCCACTCCATACATATATATGGGGAGGTACTAGCTCCAACTCGGTTTTACAGTGAAAACTGCAGGAACTTCAAACCGGCACTAGGAAACAGACTGAGAAACCAGAGTAAAAGTTTCTCCTGCAACCCGTTCCCCTTGTGCTAGATGAACGAACGTCTCTCCACATGCTCAGATCTGAGAGATAAGTGTGTGTGAAAGCCGTCCTTCACCTAGCTTGTTGGGAACAAAAAGTTTCTTTTCAGTTGCAAACTCCACTCCATACATATATATGGGGAGGTACTAGCTCCAACTCGGTTTTACAGTGAAAACTGCAGGAACTTCAAACCGGCACTAGGAAACAGACTGAGAAACCAGAGTAAAAGTTTCTCCTGCAACCCGTTCCCCTTGTGCTAGATGAACGAACGTCTCTCCACATGCTCAGTTCTGAGAGATAAGTGTGCGTGAAAGCCGTCCTTCACCCAGCTTGTTGGGAACACAAAGTTTCTTTTCAGTTGCAAACTCCACTCCATACATATATATGGGGAGGTACTAGCTCCAACTCGGTTTTACAGTGAAAATTGCAGGAACTTCAAACCGGCACTAGGAAACAGACTGAGAAACCAGAGTAAAAGTTTCTCCTGCAAACCGTTCCCCTTGTGCTAGATGAACGAACGTCTCTCCACATGCTCAGTTCTGAGAGATAAGTGTGTGTGAAAGCCGTCCTTCACCCAGGTTGTTGGGAACACAAAGTTTCTTTTCAGTTGCAAACTCCACTCCATACATATATATGGGGAGGTACTAGCTCCAACTCGGTTTTACAGTGAAAACTGCAGGAACTTCAAACCGGCACTAGGAAACAGACTGAGAAACCAGAGTAAAAGTTTCTCCTGCAACCCGTTCCCCTTGTGCTAGATGAACGAACGTCTCTCCACATGCTCAGTTCTGAGAGATAAGTGTGTGTGAAAGCCGTCCTTCACCCAGCTTGTTGGGAACACAAAGTTTCTTTTCAGTTGCAAACTCCACTCCATACATATATATGGGGAGGTACTAGCTCCAACTCGGTTTTACAGTGAAAACTGCAGGTACTTCAAACCGGCACTAGGAAATAGACTGAGAAACCAGAGTAAAAGTTTCTCCTGCAACCCGTTCCCCTTGTGCTAGATGAACGAACGTCTCTCCACATGCTCAGTTCTGAGAGATAAGTGTGTGTGAAAGCCGTCCTTCACCTAGCTTGTTGGGAACACAAAGTTTCTTTTCAGTTGCAAATTCCACCCCATACATATATATGGGGAGGTACTAGCTCCAACTCGGTTTTACAGTGAAAACTGCAGGAACTTCAAACCGGCACTAGGAAACAGACTGAGAAACCAGAGTAAAAGTTTCTCCTGCAACCCGTTCCCCTTGTGCTAGATGAACGAACTTCTCTCCACATGCTCAGTTCTGAGAGATAAGTGTGTGTGAAAGCCGTCCTTCAACTAGCTTGTTGGGAACACAAAGTTTCTTTTCAGTTGCAAACTCCACTCCATACATATATATGGGGAGGTACTAGCTCCAACTCGGTTTTACAGTGAAAACTGCAGGAACTTCAAACCGGCACTAGGAAACAGACTGAGAAACCAGAGTAAAAGTTTCTCCTGCAACCCGTTCCCCTTGTGCTAGATGAACGAACGTCTCTCCACATGCTCAGTTCTGAGAGATAATTGTGTGTGAAAGCCGTCCTTCACCTAGCTTGTTGGGAACACAAAGTTTCTTTTCAGTTGCAAACTCCACTCCATACATATATATGGGGAGGTACTAGCTCCAACTCGGTTTTACAGTGAAAACTGCAGGAACTTCAAACCGGCACTAGGAAACAGACTGAGAAACCAGAGTAAAAGTTTCTCCTGCAACCCGTTCCCCTTGTGCTAGATGAACGAACGTCTCTCCACATGCTCAGATCTGAGAGATAAGTGTGTTTGAAAGCCGTCCTTCACCTAGCTTGTTGGGAACACAAAGTTTCTTTTCAGTTGCAAACTCCACTCCATACATATATATGGGGAGGTACTAGCTCCAACTCGGTTTTACAGTGAAAACTGCAGGAACTTCAAACCGGCACTAGGAAACAGACTGAGAAACCAGAGTAAAAGTTTCTCCTGCAACCCGTTCCCCTTGTGCTAGATGAACGAACGTCTCTCCACATGCTCAGTTCTGAGAGATAAGTGTGCGTGAAAGCCGTCCTTCACCCAGCTTGTTGGGAACACAAAGTTTCTTTTCAGTTGCAAACTCCACTCCATACATATATATGGGGAGGTACTAGCTCCAACTCGGTTTTACAGTGAAAATTGCAGGAACTTCAAACCGGCACTAGGAAACAGACTGAGAAACCAGAGTAAAAGTTTCTCCTGCAAACCGTTCCCCTTGTGCTAGATGAACGAACGTCTCTCCACATGCTCAGTTCTGAGAGATAAGTGTGTGTGAAAGCCGTCCTTCACCCAGCTTGTTGGGAACACAAAGTTTCTTTTCAGTTGCAAACTCCACTCCATACATATATATGGGGAGGTACTAGCTCCAACTCGGTTTTACAGTGAAAACTGCAGGTACTTCAAACCGGCACTAGGAAATAGACTGAGAAACCAGAGTAAAAGTTTCTCCTGCAACCCGTTCCCCTTGTGCTAGATGAACGAACGTCTCTCCACATGCTCAGTTCTGAGAGATAAGTGTGTGTGAAAGCCGTCCTTCACCTAGCTTGTTGGGAACACAAAGTTTCTTTTCAGTTGCAAACCCCACTCCATACATATATATGGGGAGGTACTAGCTGCCACTCGGTTTTACAGTGAAAACTGCAGGAACTTCAAACCGGCACTAGGAAACAGACTGAGAAACCAGAGTAAAAGTTTTTCCTGCAACCCGTTCCCCTTGTGCTAGATGAACGAACGTCTCTCCACATGCTCAGTTCTGAGAGATAAGTGTGTGTGAAAGCCGTCCTTCACCTAGCTTGTTGGGAACACAAAGTTTCTTTTCAGTTGCAAACTCCACTCCATACATATATATGGGGAGGTACTAGCTCCAACTCGGTTTTACAGTGAAAACTGCAGGAACTTCAAACCGGCACTAGGAAACAGACTGAGAAACCAGAGTAAAAGTTTCTCCTGCAACCCGTTCCCCTTGTGCTAGATGAACGAACGTCTCTCCACATGCTCAGTTCTGAGAGATAAGTGTGTTTGAAAGCCGTCCTTCACCTAGCTTGTTGGGAACACAAAGTTTCTTTTCAGTTGCAAACTCCACTCCATACATATATATGGGGAGGTACTAGCTCCAACTCGGTTTTACAGTGAAAACTGCAGGAACTTCAAACCGGCACTAGGAAACAGACTGAGAAACCAGAGTAAAAGTTTCTCCTGCAACCCGTTCCCCTTGTGCCAAATGAACGAACGTCTCTCCACATGCTCAGTTCTGAGAGATAAGTGTGTGTGAAAGCCGTCCTTCACCTAGCTTGTTGGGAACACAAAGTTTCTTTTCAGCTGCAAACTCCACTCCATACATATATATGGGGAGGTACTAGCTCCAACTCGGTTTTACAGTGAAAACTGCAGGAACTTCAAACCGGCACTAGGAAACAGACTGAGAAACCAGAGTAAAAGTTTCTCCTGCAACCCGTTCCCCTTGTGCTAGATGAACGAACGTCTCTCCACATGCTCAGTTCTGAGAGATAAGTGTGTGTGAAAGCCGTCCTTCAACTAGCTTGTTGGGAACACAAAGTTTCTTTTCAGCTGCAACCTCCACTCCATACATATATATGGGGAGGTACTAGCTCCAACTCGGTTTTACAGTGAAAACTGCAGGAACTTCAAACCGGCACTAGGAAACAGACTGAGAAACCAGAGTAAAAGTTTCTCCTGCAACCCGTTCCCCTTGTGCTAGATGAACGAACGTCTCTCCACATGCTCAGTTCTGAGAGATAAGTGTGTGTGAAAGCCGTCCTTCACCTAGCTTGTTGGGAACACAAAGTTTCTTTTCAGTTGCAAACCCCACTCCATACATATATATGGGGAGGTACTAGCTCCAACTCGGTTTTACAGTGAAAACTGCAGGAACTTCAAACCGGCACTAGGAAACAGACTGAGAAACCAGAGTAAAAGTTTCTCCTGCAAACCGTTCCCCTTGTGCTAGATGAACGAACGTCTCTCCACATGCTCAGTTCTGAGAGATAAGTGTGTGTGAAAGCCGTCCTTCACCCAGCTTGTTGGGAACACAAAGTTTCTTTTCAGTTGCAAACTCCACTCCATACATATATATGGGGAGGTACTAGCTCCAACTCGGTTTTACAGTGAAAACTGCAGGAACTTCAAACCGGCACTAGGAAACAGACTGAGAAACCAGAGTAAAAGTTTCCCCTGCAACCCGTTCCCCTTGTGCTAGATGAACGAACGTCTCTCCACATGCTCAGATCTGAGAGATAAGTGTGTGTGAAAGCCGTCCTTCACCTAGCTTGTTGGGAACAAAAAGTTTCTTTTCAGTTGCAAACTCCACTCCATACATATATATGGGGAGGTACTAGCTCCAACTCGGTTTTACAGTGAAAACTGCAGGAACTTCAAACCGGCACTAGGAAACAGACTGAGAAACCAGAGTAAAAGTTTCTCCTGCAACCCGTTCCCCTTGTGCTAGATGAACGAACGTCTCTCCACATGCTCAGTTCTGAGAGATAAGTGTGTGTGAAAGCCGTCCTTCACCCAGCTTGTTGGGAACACAAAGTTTCTTTTCAGTTGCAAACTCCACGCAGCGCTCGACTGTGGGGAGGTACTAGCTCCAACTCGGTTTTACAGTGAAAACTGCAGGAACTTCAAACCGGCACTAGGAAACAGACTGAGAAAGCAGAGTAAAAGTTTCTCCTGCAACCCGTTCCCCTTGTGCTAGATGAACGAACGTCTCCCCACATGCTCATGTCTGAGAGATAAGTGTGTGTGAAAGCCGTCCTTCACCTAGCTTGTTGGGAACACAAAGTTTCTTTTCAGTTGCAAACTCCACTCCATACATATATATGGGGAGGTACTAGCTCCAACTCGGTTTTACAGTGAAAACTGCAGGAACTTCAAACCGGCACTAGGAAACAGACTGAGAAACCAGAGTAAAAGTTTCTCCTGCAACCCGTTCCCCTTGTGCTAGATGAACGAACGTCTCTCCACATGCTCAGTTCTGAGAGATAAGTGTGTGTGAAAGCCGTCCTTCACCCAGCTTGTTGGGAACACAAAGTTTCTTTTCAGTTGCAAACTCCACTCCATACATATATATGGGGAGGTACTAGCTCCAACTCGGTTTTACAGTGAAAACTGCAGGTACTTCAAACCGGCACTAGGAAAATGACTGAGAAACCAGAGTAAAAGTTTCTCCTTCAACCCGTTCCCCTTGTGCTAGATGAACGAACGTCTCTCCACATGCTCAGTTCTGAGAGATAAGTGTGTGTGAAAGCCGTCCTTCACCTAGCTTGTTGGGAACACAAAGTTTCTTTTCAGTTGCAAATTCCACCCCATACATATATATGGGGAGGTACTAGCTCCAACTCGGTTTTACAGTGAAAACTGCAGGAACTTCAAACCGGCACTAGGAAACAGACTGAGAAACCAGAGTAAAAGTTTCTCCTGCAACCCGTTCCCCTTGTGCTACATGAACGAACGTCTCTCCACATGCTCAGTTCTGAGAGATAAGTGTGTGTGAAAGCCGTCCTTCAACTAGCTTGTTGGGAACACAAAGTTTCTTTTCAGTTGCAAACTCCACTCCATACATATATATGGGGAGGTACTAGCTCCAACTCGGTTTTACAGTGAAAACTGCAGGAACTTCAAACCGGCACTAGGAAACAGACTGAGAAACCAGAGTAAAAGTTTCTCCTGCAACCCGTTCCCCTTGTGCTAGATGAACGAACGTCTCTCCACATGCTCAGTTCTGAGAGATAAGTGTGTGTGAAAGCCGTCCTTCACCCAGCTTGTTGGGAACACAAAGTTTCTTTTCAGTTGCAAACTCCACTCCATACATATATATGGGGAGGTACTAGCTCCAACTCGGTTTTACAGTGAAAACTGCAGGTACTTCAAACCGGCACTAGGAAATAGACTGAGAAACCAGAGTAAAAGTTTCTCCTGCAACCCGTTCCCCTTGTGCTAGATGAACGAACGTCTCTCCACATGCTCAGTTCTGAGAGATAAGTGTGTGTGAAAGCCGTCCTTCACCTAGCTTGTTGGGAACACAAAGTTTCTTTTCAGTTGCAAACTCCACTCCATACATATATATGGGGAGGTACTAGCTCCAACTCGGTTTTACAGTGAAAACTGCAGGAACTTCAAACCGGCACTAGGAAACAGACTGAGAAACCAGAGTAAAAGTTTCTCCTGCAACCCGTTCCCCTTGTGCTAGATGAACGAACGTCTCTCCACATGCTCAGATCTGAGAGATAAGTGTGTGTGAAAGCCGTCCTTCACCTAGCTTGTTGGGAACAAAAAGTTTCTTTTCAGTTGCAAACTCCACTCCATACATATATATGGGGAGGTACTAGCTCCAACTCGGTTTTACAGTGAAAACTGCAGGAACTTCAAACCGGCACTAGGAAACAGACTGAGAAACCAGAGTAAAAGTTTCTCCTGCAACCCGTTCCCCTTGTGCTAGATGAACGAACGTCTCTCCACATGCTCAGTTATGAGAGATAAGTGTGCGTGAAAGCCGTCCTTCACCCAGCTTGTTGGG
Organism: Camelus dromedarius; assembly: GCF_036321535.1. Lineage (NCBI taxonomy): Eukaryota > Metazoa > Chordata > Mammalia > Artiodactyla > Camelidae > Camelus > Camelus dromedarius. The sequence continues at coordinate 98,671 of NW_026989733.1, forward strand.
AACACAAAGTTTCTTTTCAGTTGCAAACTCCACTCCATACATATATATGGGGAGGTACTAGCTCCAACTCGGTTTTACAGTGAAAATTGCAGGAACTTCAAACCGGCACTAGGAAACAGACTGAGAAACCAGAGTAAAAGTTTCTCCTGCAAACCGTTCCCCTTGTGCTAGATGAACGAACGTCTCTCCACATGCTCAGTTCTGAGAGATAAGTGTGTGTGAAAGCCGTCCTTCACCCAGGTTGTTGGGAACACAAAGTTTCTTTTCAGTTGCAAACTCCACTCCATACATATATATGGGGAGGTACTAGCTCCAACTCGGTTTTACAGTGAAAACTGCAGGAACTTCAAACCGGCACTAGGAAACAGACTGAGAAACCAGAGTAAAAGTTTCTCCTGCAACCCGTTCCCCTTGTGCTAGATGAACGAACGTCTCTCCACATGCTCAGTTCTGAGAGATAAGTGTGTGTGAAAGCCGTCCTTCACCCAGCTTGTTGGGAACACAAAGTTTCTTTTCAGTTGCAAACTCCACTCCATACATATATATGGGGAGGTACTAGCTCCAACTCGGTTTTACAGTGAAAACTGCAGGTACTTCAAACCGGCACTAGGAAATAGACTGAGAAACCAGAGTAAAAGTTTCTCCTGCAACCCGTTCCCCTTGTGCTAGATGAACGAACGTCTCTCCACATGCTCAGTTCTGAGAGATAAGTGTGTGTGAAAGCCGTCCTTCACCTAGCTTGTTGGGAACACAAAGTTTCTTTTCAGTTGCAAATTCCACCCCATACATATATATGGGGAGGTACTAGCTCCAACTCGGTTTTACAGTGAAAACTGCAGGAACTTCAAACCGGCACTAGGAAACAGACTGAGAAACCAGAGTAAAAGTTTCTCCTGCAACCCGTTCCCCTTGTGCTAGATGAACGAACTTCTCTCCACATGCTCAGTTCTGAGAGATAAGTGTGTGTGAAAGCCGTCCTTCAACTAGCTTGTTGGGAACACAAAGTTTCTTTTCAGTTGCAAACTCCACTCCATACATATATATGGGGAGGTACTAGCTCCAACTCGGTTTTACAGTGAAAACTGCAGGAACTTCAAACCGGCACTAGGAAACAGACTGAGAAACCAGAGTAAAAGTTTCTCCTGCAACCCGTTCCCCTTGTGCTAGATGAACGAACGTCTCTCCACATGCTCAGTTCTGAGAGATAATTGTGTGTGAAAGCCGTCCTTCACCTAGCTTGTTGGGAACACAAAGTTTCTTTTCAGTTGCAAACTCCACTCCATACATATATATGGGGAGGTACTAGCTCCAACTCGGTTTTACAGTGAAAACTGCAGGAACTTCAAACCGGCACTAGGAAACAGACTGAGAAACCAGAGTAAAAGTTTCTCCTGCAACCCGTTCCCCTTGTGCTAGATGAACGAACGTCTCTCCACATGCTCAGTTCTGAGAGATAAGTGTGTGTGAAAGCCGTCCTTCACCTAGCTTGTTGGGAACACAAAGTTTCTTTTCAGTTGCAAACTCCACTCCATACATATATATGGGGAGGTACTAGCTCCAACTCGGTTTTACAGTGAAAACTGCAGGAACTTCAAACCGGCACTAGGAAACAGACTGAGAAACCAGAGTAAAAGTTTCTCCTGCAACCCGTTCCCCTTGTGCTAGATGAACGAACGTCTCTCCACATGCTCAGATCTGAGAGATAAGTGTGTGTGAAAGCCGTCCTTCACCTAGCTTGTTGGGAACAAAAAGTTTCTTTTCAGTTGCAAACTCCACTCCATACATATATATGGGGAGGTACTAGCTCCAACTCGGTTTTACAGTGAAAACTGCAGGAACTTCAAACCGGCACTAGGAAACAGACTGAGAAACCAGAGTAAAAGTTTCTCCTGCAACCCGTTCCCCTTGTGCTAGATGAACGAACGTCTCTCCACATGCTCAGTTCTGAGAGATAAGTGTGCGTGAAAGCCGTCCTTCACCCAGCTTGTTGGGAACACAAAGTTTCTTTTCAGTTGCAAACTCCACTCCATACATATATATGGGGAGGTACTAGCTCCAACTCGGTTTTACAGTGAAAATTGCAGGAACTTCAAACCGGCACTAGGAAACAGACTGAGAAACCAGAGTAAAAGTTTCTCCTGCAAACCGTTCCCCTTGTGCTAGATGAACGAACGTCTCTCCACATGCTCAGTTCTGAGAGATAAGTGTGTGTGAAAGCCGTCCTTCACCCAGGTTGTTGGGAACACAAAGTTTCTTTTCAGTTGCAAACTCCACTCCATACATATATATGGGGAGGTACTAGCTCCAACTCGGTTTTACAGTGAAAACTGCAGGAACTTCAAACCGGCACTAGGAAACAGACTGAGAAACCAGAGTAAAAGTTTCTCCTGCAACCCGTTCCCCTTGTGCTAGATGAACGAACGTCTCTCCACATGCTCAGTTCTGAGAGATAAGTGTGTGTGAAAGCCGTCCTTCACCCAGCTTGTTGGGAACACAAAGTTTCTTTTCAGTTGCAAACTCCACTCCATACATATATATGGGGAGGTACTAGCTCCAACTCGGTTTTACAGTGAAAACTGCAGGTACTTCAAACCGGCACTAGGAAATAGACTGAGAAACCAGAGTAAAAGTTTCTCCTGCAACCCGTTCCCCTTGTGCTAGATGAACGAACGTCTCTCCACATGCTCAGTTCTGAGAGATAAGTGTGTGTGAAAGCCGTCCTTCACCTAGCTTGTTGGGAACACAAAGTTTCTTTTCAGTTGCAAATTCCACCCCATACATATATATGGGGAGGTACTAGCTCCAACTCGGTTTTACAGTGAAAACTGCAGGAACTTCAAACCGGCACTAGGAAACAGACTGAGAAACCAGAGTAAAAGTTTCTCCTGCAACCCGTTCCCCTTGTGCTAGATGAACGAACTTCTCTCCACATGCTCAGTTCTGAGAGATAAGTGTGTGTGAAAGCCGTCCTTCAACTAGCTTGTTGGGAACACAAAGTTTCTTTTCAGTTGCAAACTCCACTCCATACATATATATGGGGAGGTACTAGCTCCAACTCGGTTTTACAGTGAAAACTGCAGGAACTTCAAACCGGCACTAGGAAACAGACTGAGAAACCAGAGTAAAAGTTTCTCCTGCAACCCGTTCCCCTTGTGCTAGATGAACGAACGTCTCTCCACATGCTCAGTTCTGAGAGATAATTGTGTGTGAAAGCCGTCCTTCACCTAGCTTGTTGGGAACACAAAGTTTCTTTTCAGTTGCAAACTCCACTCCATACATATATATGGGGAGGTACTAGCTCCAACTCGGTTTTACAGTGAAAACTGCAGGAACTTCAAACCGGCACTAGGAAACAGACTGAGAAACCAGAGTAAAAGTTTCTCCTGCAACCCGTTCCCCTTGTGCTAGATGAACGAACGTCTCTCCACATGCTCAGATCTGAGAGATAAGTGTGTTTGAAAGCCGTCCTTCACCTAGCTTGTTGGGAACACAAAGTTTCTTTTCAGTTGCAAACTCCACTCCATACATATATATGGGGAGGTACTAGCTCCAACTCGGTTTTACAGTGAAAACTGCAGGAACTTCAAACCGGCACTAGGAAACAGACTGAGAAACCAGAGTAAAAGTTTCTCCTGCAACCCGTTCCCCTTGTGCTAGATGAACGAACGTCTCTCCACATGCTCAGTTCTGAGAGATAAGTGTGCGTGAAAGCCGTCCTTCACCCAGCTTGTTGGGAACACAAAGTTTCTTTTCAGTTGCAAACTCCACTCCATACATATATATGGGGAGGTACTAGCTCCAACTCGGTTTTACAGTGAAAATTGCAGGAACTTCAAACCGGCACTAGGAAACAGACTGAGAAACCAGAGTAAAAGTTTCTCCTGCAAACCGTTCCCCTTGTGCTAGATGAACGAACGTCTCTCCACATGCTCAGTTCTGAGAGATAAGTGTGTGTGAAAGCCGTCCTTCACCCAGCTTGTTGGGAACACAAAGTTTCTTTTCAGTTGCAAACTCCACTCCATACATATATATGGGGAGGTACTAGCTCCAACTCGGTTTTACAGTGAAAACTGCAGGTACTTCAAACCGGCACTAGGAAATAGACTGAGAAACCAGAGTAAAAGTTTCTCCTGCAACCCGTTCCCCTTGTGCTAGATGAACGAACGTCTCTCCACATGCTCAGTTCTGAGAGATAAGTGTGTGTGAAAGCCGTCCTTCACCTAGCTTGTTGGGAACACAAAGTTTCTTTTCAGTTGCAAACCCCACTCCATACATATATATGGGGAGGTACTAGCTGCCACTCGGTTTTACAGTGAAAACTGCAGGAACTTCAAACCGGCACTAGGAAACAGACTGAGAAACCAGAGTAAAAGTTTTTCCTGCAACCCGTTCCCCTTGTGCTAGATGAACGAACGTCTCTCCACATGCTCAGTTCTGAGAGATAAGTGTGTGTGAAAGCCGTCCTTCACCTAGCTTGTTGGGAACACAAAGTTTCTTTTCAGTTGCAAACTCCACTCCATACATATATATGGGGAGGTACTAGCTCCAACTCGGTTTTACAGTGAAAACTGCAGGAACTTCAAACCGGCACTAGGAAACAGACTGAGAAACCAGAGTAAAAGTTTCTCCTGCAACCCGTTCCCCTTGTGCTAGATGAACGAACGTCTCTCCACATGCTCAGTTCTGAGAGATAAGTGTGTGTGAAAGCCGTCCTTCAACTAGCTTGTTGGGAACACAAAGTTTCTTTTCAGCTGCAAACTCCACTCCATACATATATATGGGGAGGTACTAGCTCCAACTCGGTTTTACAGTGAAAACTGCAGGAACTTCAAACCGGCACTAGGAAACAGACTGAGAAACCAGAGTAAAAGTTTCTCCTGCAACCCGTTCCCCTTGTGCTAGATGAACGAACGTCTCTCCACATGCTCAGTTCTGAGAGATAAGTGTGTGTGAAAGCCGTCCTTCACCTAGCTTGTTGGGAACACAAAGTTTCTTTTCAGTTGCAAACCCCACTCCATACATATATATGGGGAGGTACTAGCTCCAACTCGGTTTTACAGTGAAAACTGCAGGAACTTCAAACCGGCACTAGGAAACAGACTGAGAAACCAGAGTAAAAGTTTCTCCTGCAAACCGTTCCCCTTGTGCTAGATGAACGAACGTCTCTCCACATGCTCAGTTCTGAGAGATAAGTGTGTGTGAAAGCCGTCCTTCACCCAGCTTGTTGGGAACACAAAGTTTCTTTTCAGTTGCAAACTCCACTCCATACATATATATGGGGAGGTACTAGCTCCAACTCGGTTTTACAGTGAAAACTGCAGGAACTTCAAACCGGCACTAGGAAACAGACTGAGAAACCAGAGTAAAAGTTTCCCCTGCAACCCGTTCCCCTTGTGCTAGATGAACGAACGTCTCTCCACATGCTCAGATCTGAGAGATAAGTGTGTGTGAAAGCCGTCCTTCACCTAGCTTGTTGGGAACAAAAAGTTTCTTTTCAGTTGCAAACTCCACTCCATACATATATATGGGGAGGTACTAGCTCCAACTCGGTTTTACAGTGAAAACTGCAGGAACTTCAAACCGGCACTAGGAAACAGACTGAGAAACCAGAGTAAAAGTTTCTCCTGCAACCCGTTCCCCTTGTGCTAGATGAACGAACGTCTCTCCACATGCTCAGTTCTGAGAGATAAGTGTGTGTGAAAGCCGTCCTTCACCCAGCTTGTTGGGAACACAAAGTTTCTTTTCAGTTGCAAACTCCACTCCATACATATATATGGGGAGGTACTAGCTCCAACTCGGTTTTACAGTGAAAACTGCAGGAACTTCAAACCGGCACTAGGAAACAGACTGAGAAACCAGAGTAAAAGTTTCTCCTGCAAACCGTTCCCCTTGTGCTAGATGAACGAACGTCTCTCCACATGCTCAGTTCTGAGAGATAAGTGTGTGTGAAAGCCGTCCTTCACCCAGCTTGTTGGGAACACAAAGTTTCTTTTCAGTTGCAAACTCCACTCCATACATATATATGGGGAGGTACTAGCTCCAACTCGGTTTTACAGTGAAAACTGCAGGAACTTCAAACCGGCACTAGGAAACAGACTGAGAAACCAGAGTAAAAGTTCCTCCTGCAACCCGTTCCCCTTGTGCTAGATGAACGAACGTCCCTCCACATGCTCAGTTCTGAGAGATAAGTGTGTGTGAAAGCCGTCCTTCACCTAGCTTGTTGGGAACACAAAGTTTCTTTTCAGTTGAAACTCCACTCCATACATATATATGGGGAGGTACTAGCTCCAACTCGGTTTTACAGTGAAAACTGCAGGAACTTCAAACCGGCACTAGGAAACAGACTGAGAAACCAGAGTAAAAGTTTCTCCTGCAACCCGTTCCCCTTGTGCTAGATGAACGAACGTCTCTCCAAATGCTCAGTTCTGAGAGATAAGTGTGTGTGAAAGCCGTCCTTCACCTAGCTTGTTGGGAACACAAAGTTTCTTTTCAGTTGCAAACTCCACTCCATACATATATATGGGGAGGTACTAGCTCCAACTCGGTTTTACAGTGAAAACTGCAGGAACTTCAAACCGGCACTAGGAAACAGACTGAGAAACCAGAGTAAAAGTTTCTCCTGCAAACCGTTCCCCTTGTGCTAGATGAACGAACGTCTCTCCACATGCTCAGTTCTGAGAGATAAGTGTGTGTGAAAGCCGTCCTTCACCCAGCTTGTTGGGAACACAAAGTTTCTTTTCAGTTGCAAACTCCACTCCATACATATATATGGGGAGGTACTAGCTCCAACTCGGTTTTACAGTGAAAACTGCAGGAACTTCAAACCGGCACTAGGAAACAGACTGAGAAACCAGAGTAAAAGTTTCTCCTGCAACCCGTTCCCCTTGTGCTAGATGAACGAACGTCTCTCCACATGCTCAGATCTGAGAGATAAGTGTGTGTGAAAGCCGTCCTTCACCTAGCTTGTTGGGAACAAAAAGTTTCTTTTCAGTTGCAAACTCCACTCCATACATATATATGGGGAGGTACTAGCTCCAACTCGGTTTTACAGTGAAAACTGCAGGAACTTCAAACCGGCACTAGGAAACAGACTGAGAAACCAGAGTAAAAGTTTCTCCTGCAACCCGTTCCCCTTGTGCTAGATGAACGAACGTCTCTCCACATGCTCAGTTCTGAGAGATAAGTGTGTGTGAAAGCCGTCCTTCACCCAGCTTGTTGGGAACACAAAGTTTCTTTTCAGTTGCAAACTCCACTCCATACATATATATGGGGAGGTACTAGCTCCAACTCGGTTTTACAGTGAAAACTGCAGGAACTTCAAACCGGCACTAGGAAACAGACTGAGAAACCAGAGTAAAAGTTTCTCCTGCAAACCGTTCCCCTTGTGCTAGATGAACGAACGTCTCTCCACATGCTCAGTTCTGAGAGATAAGTGTGTGTGAAAGCCGTCCTTCACCTAGCTTGTTGGGAACACAAAGTTTCTTTTCAGTTGCAAACTCCACTCCATACATATATATGGGGAGGTACTAGCTCCAACTCGGTTTTACAGTGAAAACTGCAGGAACTTCAAACCGGCACTAGGAAACAGACTGAGAAACCAGAGTAAAAGTTTCTCCTGCAAACCGTTCCCCTTGTGCTAGATGAACGAACGTCTCTCCACATGCTCAGTTCTGAGAGATAAGTGTGTGTGAAAGCCGTCCTTCACCCAGCTTGTTGGGAACACAAAGTTTCTTTTCAGTTGCAAACTCCAACGCAGCGCTCGACTGTGGGAGGTACTAGCTGCAACTCGGTTTTACAGTGAAAACTGCAGGAACTTCAAACCGGCACTAGGAAACAGACTGAGAAACCAGAGTAAAAGTTCCTCCTGCAACCCGTTCCCCTTGTGCTAGATGAACGAACGTCCCTCCACATGCTCAGTTCTGAGAGATAAGTGTGTGTGAAAGCCGTCCTTCACCTAGCTTGTTGGGAACACAAAGTTTCTTTTCAGTTGCAAACTCCACTCCATACATATATATGGGGAGGTACTAGCTCCAACTCTGTTTTACAGTGAAAACTGCAGGAACTTCAAACCGGCACTAGGAAACAGACTGGGAAACCAGAGTAAAAGTTTCTCCTGCAACCCGTTCCCCTTGTGCTAGATGAACGAACGTCTCTCCACATGCTCAGTTCTGAGAGATAAGTGTGTGTGAAAGCCGTCCTTCACCTAGCTTGTTGGGAACACAAAGTTTCTTTTCAGTTGCAAACTCCACTCCATACATATATATGGGGAGGTACTAGCTCCAACTCGGTTTTACAGTGAAAACTGCAGGAACTTCAAACCGGCACTAGGAAACAGACTGAGAAACCAGAGTAAAAGTTTCTCCTGCAAACCGTTCCCCTTGTGCTAGATGAACGAACGTCTCTCCACATGCTCAGTTCTGAGAGATAAGTGTGTGTGAAAGCCGTCCTTCACCTAGCTTGTTGGGAACACAAAGTTTCTTTTCAGTTGCAAGCTCCACTCCATACATATATATGGGGAGGTACTAGCTCCAACTCGGTTTTACAGTGAAAACTGCAGGAACTTCAAACCGGCACTAGGAAACAGACTGAGAAACCAGAGTAAAAGTTTCTCCTGCAACCCGTTCCCCTTGTGCTAGATGAACGAACGTCTCTCCACATGCTCAGTTCTGAGAGATAAGTGTGTATGAAAGCCGTCCTTCACCTAGCTTGTTGGGAACACAAAGTTTCTTTTCAGTTGCAAACTCCACTCCATACATATATATGGGGAGGTACTAGCTCCAACTCGGTTTTACAGTGAAAACTGCAGGAACTTGAAACCGGCACTAGGAAACAGACTGAGAAACCAGAGTAAAAGTTTCTCCTGCAACCCGTTCCCTTGTGCTAGATGAACGAACGTCTCTCCACATGCTCAGTTCTGAGAGATAAGTGTGTGTGAAAGCCGTCCTTCACCTAGCTTGTTGGGAACACAAAGTTTCTTTTCAGTTGCAAACTCCATTCCATACATATATATGGGGAGGTACTAGCTCCAACCAGGTTTTACAGTGAAAACTGCAGGAAATTCAAACCGGCACTAGGAAACAGACTGAGAAACCAGAGTAAAAGTTTCTCCTGCAACCCGTTCCCCTTGTGCTAGATGAACGAACGTCTCTCCACATGCTCAGTTCTGAGAGATAAGTGTGTGTGAAAGCCGTCCTTCACCTAGCTTGTTGGGAACACAAAGTTTCTTTTCAGTTGCAAACTCCACTCCATACATATATATGGGGAGGTACTAGCTCCAACTCGGTTTTACAGTGAAAACTGCAGGAACTTCAAACCGGCACTAGGAAACAGACTGAGAAACCAGAGTAAAAGTTTCTCCTGCAACCCGTTCCCCTTGTGCCAGATGAACGAACGTCTCTCCACATGCTCAGTTCTGAGAGATAAGTGTGTGTGAAAGCCGTCCTTCACCTAGCTTGTTGGGAACACAAAGTTTCTTTTCAGTTGCAAACTCCACTCCATACATATATATGGGGAAGTACTAGCTCCAACTCGGTTTTACAGTGAAAACTGCAGGAACTTGAAACCGGCACTAGGAAACAGACTGAGAAACCAGAGTAAAAGTTTCTCCTGCAACCCGTTCCCCTTGTGCTAGATGAACGAACGTCTCTCCACATGCTCAGTTCTGAGAGATAAGTGTGTGTGAAAGCCGTCCTTCACCTAGCTTGTTGGGAACACAAAGTTTCTTTTCAGTTGCAAACTCCACTCCATACATATATATGGGGAGGTACTAGCTCCAACTCGGTTTTACAGTGAAAACTGCAGGAACTTCAAACCGGCACTAGGAAACAGACTGAGAAACCAGAGTAAAAGTTTCTCCTGCAACCCGTTCCCCTTGTGCTAGATGAACGAACGTCTCTCCACATGCTCAGTTCTGAGAGATAAGTGTGTATGAAAGCCGTCCTTCACCTAGCTTGTTGGGAACACAAAGTTTCTTTTCAGTTGCAAACTCCACTCCATACATATATATGGGGAGGTACTAGCTCCAACTCGGTTTTACAGTGAAAACTGCAGGAACTTCAAACCGGCACTAGGAAACAGACTGAGAAACCAGAGTAAAAGTTTCTCCTGCAACCCGTTCCCTTTGTGCTAGATGAACGAACGTCTCTCCACATGCTCAGTTCTGAGAGATAAGTGTGTGTGAAAGCCGTACTTCACCTAGCTTGTTGGGAACACAAAGTTTCTTTTCAGTTGCAAACTCCATTCCATACATATATATGGGGAGGTACTAGCTCCAACCAGGTTTTACAGTGAAAACTGCAGGAAATTCAAACCGGCACTAGGAAACAGACTGAGAAACCAGAGTAAAAGTTTCTCCTGCAACCCGTTCCCCTTGTGCTAGATGAACGAACGTCTCTCCACATGCTCAGTTCTGAGAGATAAGTGTGTGTGAAAGCCGTCCTTCACCTAGCTTGTTGGGAACACAAAGTTTCTTTTCAGTTGCAAACTCCACTCCATACATATATATGGGGAGGTACTAGCTCCAACTCGGTTTTACAGTGAAAACTGCAGGAACTTCAAACCGGCACTAGGAAACAGACTGAGAAACGAGAGTAAAAGTTTCTCCTGCAACCCGTTCCCCTTGTGCCAGATGAACGAACGTCTCTCCACATGCTCAGTTCTGAGAGATAAGTGTGTGTGAAAGCCGTCCTTCACCTAGCTTGTTGGGAACACAAAGTTTCTTTTCAGTTGCAAACTCCACTCCATACATATATATGGGGAAGTACTAGCTCCAACTCGGTTTTACAGTGAAAACTGCAGGAACTTGAAACCGGCACTAGGAAACAGACTGAGAAACCAGAGTAAAAGTTTCTCCTGCAACCCGTTCCCCTTGTGCTAGATGAACGAACGTCTCTCCACATGCTCAGTTCTGAGAGATAAGTGTGTGTGAAAGCCGTCCTTCACCTAGCTTGTTGGGAACACAAAGTTTCTTTTCAGTTGCAAACTCCACTCCATACATATATATGGGGAGGTACTAGCTCCAACTCGGTTTTACAGTGAAAACTGCAGGAACTTCAAACCGGCACTAGGAAACAGACTGAGAAACCAGAGTAAAAGTTTCTCCTGCAACCCGTTCCCTTTGTGCTAGATGAACGAACGTCTCTCCACATGCTCTGTTCTGAGAGATAAGTGTGTGTGAAAGCCGTCCTTCACCTAGCTTGTTGGGAACACAAAGTTTCTTTTCACTTGCAAACTCCACTCCATACATATATATGGGGAGGTACTAGCTCCAACTCGGTTTTACAGTGAAAACTGCAGGAACTTCAAACCGGCACTAGGAAACAGACTGAGAAACCAGAGTAAAAGTTTCTCCTGCAACCCGTTCCCCTTGTGCTAGATGAACGAACGTCTCTCCACATGCTCAGTTCTGAGAGATAAGTGTGTGTGAAAGCCGTCCTTCACCTAGCTTGTTGGGAACACAAAGTATCTTTTCAGTTGCAAACTCCACTCCATACATATATATGGGGAGGTACTAGCTCCAACTCGGTTTTACAGTGAAAACTGCAGGAAATTCAAACCGGCACTAGGAAACAGACTGAGAAACCAGAGTAAAAGTTTCTCCTGCAACCCGTTCCCCTTGTGCCAGATGAACGAACGTCTCTCCACATGCTCAGTTCTGAGAGATAAGTGTGTGTGAAAGCCGTCCTTCACCTAGCTTGTTGGGAACACAAAGTTACTTTTCAGTTGCAAACTCCACTCCATACATATATATGGGGAGGTTCTAGCTCCAACTCGGTTTTACAGTGAAAACTGCAGGAACTTCAAACCGGCACTAGGAAACAGACTGAGAAACCAGAGTAAAAGTTTCTCCTGCAACCCGTTCCCCTTGTGCTAGATGAACGAACGTCTCTCCACATGCTCAGTTCTGAGAGATAAGTGTGTGTGAAAGCCGTCCTTCACCTAGCTTGTTGGGAACACAAAGTTTCTTTTCACTTGCAAACTCCACTCCATACATATATATGGGGAGGTACTAGCTCCAACTCGGTTTTACAGTGAAAACTGCAGGAACTTCAAACCGGCACTAGGAAACAGACTGAGAAACCAGAGTAAAAGTTTCTCCTGCAACCCGTTCCCCTTGTGCTAGATGAACGAACGTCTCTCCACATGCTCAGTTCTGAGAGATAAGTGTGTGTGAAAGCCGTCCTTCACATAGCTTGTTGGGAACACAAAGTTTCTTTTCAGTTGCAAACTCCACTCCATACATATATATGGGGAGGTACTAGCTCCAACTCGGTTTTACAGTGAAAACTGCAGGAACTTCAAACCGGCACTAGGAAACAGACTGAGAAACCAGAGTAAAAGTTTCTCCTGCAACCCGTTCCCCTTGTGCTAGATGAACGAACGTCTCTCCACATGCTCAGTTCTGAGAGATAAGTGTGTGTGAAAGCCGTCCTTCACCTAGCTTGTTGGGAACACAAAGTTTCTTTTCAGTTGCAAACTCCACTCCATACATATATATGGGGAGGTACTAGCTCCAACTCGGTTTTACAGTGAAAACTGCAGGAACTTCAAACCGGCACTAGGAAACAGACTGAGAAAGCAGAGTAAAAGTTTCTCCTGCAACCCGTTCCCCTTGTGCTAGATGAACGAACGTCTCTCCACATGCTCAGTTCTGAGAGATAAGTGTGTGTGAAAGCCGTCCTTCACCTAGCTTGTTGGGAACACAAAGTTTCTTTTCAGTTGCAAACTCCACTCCATACATATATATGGGGAGGTACTAGCTCCAACTCGGTTTTACAGTGAAAACTGCAGGAACCTCAAACCGGCACTAGGAAACAGACTGAGAAACCAGAGTAAAAGTTTCTCCTGCAACCCGTTCCCCTTGTGCTAGATGAACGAACGTCTCTCCACATGCTCAGTTCTGAGAGATAAGTGTGTGTGAAAGCCGTCCTTCACCTAGCTTGTTGGGAACACAAAGTTTCTTTTCAGTTGCAAACTCCACTCCATACATATATACGGGGAGGTACTAGCTCCAACTCGGTTTTACAGTGAAAACTGCAGGAACTGCAAACCGGCACTAGGAAACAGACTGAGAAACCAGAGTAAAAGTTTCTCCTGCAACCCGTTCCCCTCGTGCTAGATGAACGAACGTCTCTCCACATGCTCAGTTCTGAGAGATAATTGTGTGTGAAAGCCGTCCTTCACCTAGATTGTTGGGAACACAAAGTTTCTTTTCAGTTGCAAACTCCACTCCATACATATATATGGGGAGGTACTAGCTCCAACTCGGTTTGACAGTGAAAACTGCAGGAACTTCAAACCGGCACTAGGAAACAGACTGAGAAACCAGAGTAAAAGTTTCTCCTGCAACCCGTTCCCCTTGTGCTAGATGAACGAACGTCTCTCCACATGCTCAGTTCTGAGAGATAAGTGTGTGTGAAAGCCGTCCTTCACCTAGCTTGTTGGGAACACAAAGTTTCTTTTCAGTTGCAAACTCCACTCCATACATATATATGGGGAGGTACTAGCTCCAACTCGGTTTTACAGTGAAAACTGCAGGAACTTCAAACCGGCACTAGGAAACAGACTGAGAAACCAGAGTAAAAGTTTCTTCTGCAACCCGTTCCCCTTGTGCTAGATGAACGAACGTCTCTCCACATGCTCAGTTCTGAGAGATAGGTGTGTGTGAAAGCCGTCCTTCACCTAGCTTGTTGGGAACACAAAGTTTCTTTTCAGTTGCAAACTCCACTCCATACATATATATGGGGAGGTACTAGCTCCAACTCGGTTTTACAGTGAAAACTGCAGGAACTTCAAACCGGCACTAGGAAACAGACTGAGAAACCAGAGTAAAAGTTTCTCCTGCAACCCGTTCCCCTTGTGCTAGATGAACGAACGTCTCTCCACATGCTCAGTTCTGAGAGATAATTGTGTGTGAAAGCCGTCCTTCACCTAGATTGTTGGGAACACAAAGTTTCTTTTCAGTTGCAAACTCCATTCCATACATATATATGGGGAGGTACTAGCTCCAACTCGGTTTGACAGTGAAAACTGCAGGAACTTCAAACCGGCACTAGGAAACAGACTGAGAAACCAGAGTAAAAGTTTCTCCTGCAACCCGTTCCCCTTGTGCTAGATGAACGAACGTCTCTCCACATGCTCAGTTCTGAGAGATAAGTGTGTGTGAAAGCCGTCCTTCACCTAGCTTGTTGGGAACACAAAGTTTCTTTTCAGTTGCAAACTCCACTCCATACATATATATGGGGAGGTACTAGCTCCAACTCGGTTTTACAGTGAAAACTGCAGGAACTTCAAACCGGCACTAGGAAACAGATTGAGAAACAAGAGTAAATGTTTCTCCTGCAACCCGTTCCCCTTGTGCTAGATGAACGAACGTCTCTCCACATGCTCAGTTCTGAGAGATAAGTGTGTGTGAAAGCCGTACTTCACCTAGCTTGTTGGGAACACAAAGTTTCTTTTCAGTTGCAAACTCCACTCCATACATATATATGGGGAGGTACTAGCTCCAACTCGGTTTTACAGTGAAAACTGCAGGAACTTCAAACCGGCACTAGGAAACAGACTGAGAAAGCAGAGTAAAAGTTTCTCCTGCAACCCGTTCCCCTTGTGCTAGATGAACGAACGTCCCTCCACATGCTCAGTTCTGAGAGATAAGTGTGTGTGAAAGCCGTCCTTCACCTAGCTTGTTGGGAACACAAAGTTACTTTTCAGTTGCAAACTCCACTCCATACATATATATGGGGAGGTACTAGCTCCAACTCGGTTTTACAGTGAAAACTGCAGGAACTTCAAACCGGCACTAGGAAACAGACTGAGAAACCAGAGTAAAAGTTTCTCCTGCAACCCGTTCCCCTTGTGCTAGATGAACGAACGTCTCTCCACATGCTCAGTTCTGAGAGATAGGTGTGTGTGAAAGCCGTCCTTCACCTAGCTTGTTGGGAACACAAAGTTTCTTTTCAGCTGCAAACTCCACTCCATACATATATATGGGGAGGTACTAGCTCCAACTCGGTTTTACAGTGAAAACTGCAGGAACTTCAAACCGGCACTAGGAAACAGACTGAGAAACCAGAGTAAAAGTTTCTCCTGCAACCCGTTCCCCTCGTGCTAGATGAACGAACGTCTCTCCACATGCTCAGTTCTGAGAGATAAGTGTGTGTGAAAGCCGTCCTTCACCTAGATTGTTGGGAACACAAAGTTTCTTTTCAGTTGCAAACTCCATTCCATACATATATATGGGGAGGTACTAGCTCCAACTCGGTTTGACAGTGAAAACTGCAGGAACTTCAAACCGGCACTAGGAAACAGACTGAGAAACCAGAGTAAAAGTTTCTCCTGCAACCCGTTCCCCTTGTGCTAGATGAACGAACGTCTCTCCACATGCTCAGTTCTGAGAGATAAGTGTGTGTGAAAGCCGTCCTTCACCTAGCTTGTTGGGAACACAAAGTTTCTTTTCAGTTGCAAACTCCACTCCATACATATATATGGGGAGGTACTAGCTCCAACTCGGTTTTACAGTGAAAACTGCAGGAACTTCAAACCGGCACTAGGAAACAGATTGAGAAACAAGAGTAAATGTTTCTTCTGCAACCCGTTCCCCTTGTGCTAGATGAACGAACGTCTCTCCACATGCTCAGTTCTGAGAGATAAGTGTGTGTGAAAGCCGTACTTCACCTAGCTTGTTGGGAACACAAAGTTTCTTTTCAGTTGCAAACTCCACTCCATACATATATATGGGGAGGTACTAGCTCCAACTCGGTTTTACAGTGAAAACTGCAGGAACTTCAAACCGGCACTAGGAAACAGACTGAGAAAGCAGAGTAAAAGTTTCTCCTGCAACCCGTTCCCCTTGTGCTAGATGAACGAACGTCTCTCCACATGCTCAGTTCTGAGAGATAAGTGTGTGTGAAAGCCGTCCTTCACCTAGCTTGTTGGGAACACAAAGTTTCTTTTCAGTTGCAAACTCCACTCCATACATATATATGGGGAGGTACTAGCTCCAACTCGGTTTTACAGTGAAAACTGCAGGAACTTCAAACCGGCACTAGGAAACAGACTGAGAAACCAGAGTAAAAGTTTCTCCTGCAACCCTTTCCCCTTGTGCCAGATGAACGAACGTCTCTCCACATGCTCAGTTCTGAGAGATAAGTGTGTGTGAAAGCCGTCCTTCACCTAGCTTGTTGGGAACACAAAGTTACTTTTCAGTTGCAAACTCCACTCCATACATATATATGGGGAGGTACTAGCTCCAACTCGGTTTTACAGTGAAAACTGCAGGAACTTCAAACCGGCACTAGGAAACAGACTGAGAAACCAGAGTAAATGTTTCTTCTGCAACCCGTTCCCCTTGTGCTAGATGAACGAACGTCTCTCCACATGCTCAGTTCTGAGAGATAAGTGTGTGTGAAAGCCGTCCTTCAACTAGCTTGTTGGGAACACAAAGTTTCTTTTCAGTTGCAAACTCCACTCCATACATATATATGGGGAGGTACTAGCTCCAACTCGGTTTTACAGTGAAAACTGCAGGAACTTCAAACCGGCACTAGGAAACAGACTGAGAAAGCAGAGTAAAAGTTTCTCCTGCAACCCGTTCCCCTTGTGCTAGATGAACGAACGTCCCTCCACATGCTCAGTTCTGAGAGATAAGTGTGTGTGAAAGCCGTCCTTCACCTAGCTTGTTGGGAACACAAAGTTACTTTTCAGTTGCAAACTCCAATCCATACATATATATGGGGAGGTACTAGCTCCAACTCGGTTTTACAGTGAAAACTGCAGGAACTTCAAACCGGCACTAGGAAACAGACTGAGAAACCAGAGTAAAAGTTTCTCCTGCAACCCGTTCCCTTTGTGCTAGATGAACGAACGTCTCTCCACATGCTCAGTTCTGAGAGATAAGTGTGTGTGAAAGCCGTCCTTCAACTAGCTTGTTGGGAACACAAAGTTTCTTTTCAGTTGCAAACTCCATTCCATACATATATATGGGGAGGTACTAGCTCCAACCAGGTTTTACAGTGAAAACTGCAAGAAATTCAAACCGGCACTAGGAAACAGACTGAGAAACCAGAGTAAAAGTTTCTCCTGCAACCCGTTCCCCTTGTGCTAGATGAACGAACGTCTCTCCACATGCTCAGTTCTGAGAGATAAGTGTGTGTGAAAGCCGTCCTTCACCTAGCTTGTTGGGAACACAAAGTTTCTTTTCAGTTGCAAACTCCACTCCATACATATATATGGGGAGGTACTAGCTCCAACTCGGTTTTACAGTGAAAACTGCAGGAACTTCAAACCGGCACTAGGAAACAGACTGAGAAACCAGAGTAAAAGTTTCTCCTGCAACCCTTTCCCCTTGTGCCAGATGAACGAACGTCTCTCCACATGCTCAGTTCTGAGAGATAAGTGTGTGTGAAAGCCGTCCTTCACCTAGCTTGTTGGGAACACAAAGTTTCTTTTCAGTTGCAAACTCCACTCCATACATATATATGGGGAGGTACTAGCTCCAACTCGGTTTTACAGTGAAAACTGCAGGAACTTCAAACCGGCACTAGGAAACAGACTGAGAAACCAGAGTAAAAGTTTCTCCTGCAACCCGTTCCCCTTGTGCTAGATGAACGAACGTCTCTCCACATGCTCAGTTCTGAGAGATAAGTGTGTGTGAAAGCCGTCCTTCACCTAGCTTGTTGGGAACACAAAGTTTCTTTTCAGTTGCAAACTCCACTCCATACATATATATGGGGAGGTACTAGCTCCAACTCGGTTTTACAGTGAAAACTGCAGGAACTTCAAACCGGCACTAGGAAACAGACTGAGAAACCAGAGTAAAAGTTTCTCCTGCAACCCGTTCCCTTTGTGCTAGATGAACGAACGTCTCTCCACATGCTCAGTTCTGAGAGATAAGTGTGGGTGAAAGCCGTCCTTCACCTAGCTTGTTGGGAAAACAAAGTTTCTTTTCAGTTGCAAACTCCATTCCATACATATATATGGGGAGGTACTAGCTCCAACTCGGTTTTACAGTGAAAACTGCAGGAAATTCAAACCGGCACTAGGAAACAGACTGAGAAACCAGAGTAAAAGTTTCTCCTGCAACCCGTTCCCCTTGTGCTAGATGAACGAACGTCTCTCCACATGCTCAGTTCTGAGAGATAAGTGTGTGTGAAAGCCGTCCTTCACCTAGCTTGTTGGGAACACAAAGTTTCTTTTCAGTTGCAAACTCCACTCCATACATATATATGGGGAGGTACTAGCTCCAACTCGGTTTTACAGTGAAAACTGCAGGAACTTCAAACCGGCACTAGGAAACAGACTGAGAAACCAGAGTAAAAGTTTCTCCTGCAACCCGTTCCCCTCGTGCTAGATGAACGAACGTCTCTCCACATGCTCAGTTCTGAGAGATAATTGTGTGTGAAAGCCGTCCTTCACCTAGATTGTTGGGAACACAAAGTTTCTATTCAGTTGCAAACTCCACTCCATACATATATATGGGGAGGTACTAGCTCCAACTCGGTTTGACAGTGAAAACTGCAGGAACTTCAAACCGGCACTAGGAAACAGACTGAGAAACCAGAGTAAAAGTTTCTCCTGCAACCCGTTCCCCTTGTGCTAGATGAACGAACGTCTCTCCACATGCTCAGTTCTGAGAGATAAGTGTGTGTGAAAGCCGTCCTTCACCTAGCTTGTTGGGAACACAAAGTTTCTTTTCAGTTGCAAACTCCACTCCATACATATATATGGGGAGGTACTAGCTCCAACTCGGTTTTACAGTGAAAACTGCAGGAACTTCAAACCGGCACTAGGAAACAGACTGAGAAACCAGAGTAAAAGTTTCTCCTGCAACCCGTTCCCCTTGTGCTAGATGAACGAACGTCTCTCCACATGCTCAGTTCTGAGAGATAAGTGTGTGTGAAAGCCGTCCTTCACCTAGCTTGTTGGGAACACAAAGTTTCTTTTCAGTTGCAAACTCCACTCCATACATATATATGGGGAGGTACTAGCTCCAACTCGGTTTTACGGTGAAAACTGCAGGAACTTCAAACCGGCACTAGGAAACAGACTGAGAAACCAGAGTAAAAGTTTCTCCTGCAACCCGTTCCCCTTGTGCTAGATGAACGAACGTCTCTCCACATGCTCAGTTCTGAGAGATAAGTGTGTGTGAAAGCCGTCCTTCACCTAGCTTGTTGGTAACACAAAGTTTCTTTTCAGTTGCAAACTCCACTCCATACATATATATGGGGAGGTACTAGCTCCAACTCGGTTTTACAGTGAAAACTGCAGGAAATTCAAACCGGCACTAGGAAACAGACTGAGAAACCAGAGTAAAAGTTTCTCCTGCAACCCGTTCCCCTTGTGCCAGATGAACGAACGTCTCTCCACATGCTCAGTTCTGAGAGATAAGTGTGTGTGAAAGCCGTCCTTCACCTAGCTTGTTGGGAACACAAAGTTTCTTTTCAGTTGCAAACTCCACTCCATACATATATACGGGGAGGTACAAGCTCCAACTCGGTTTTACAGTGAAAACTGCAGGAACTTCAAACCGGCACTAGGAAACAGACTGAGAAACCAGAGTAAAAGTTTCTCCTGCAACCCGTTCCCCTTGTGCTAGATGAACGAACGTCTCTCCACATGCTCAGTTCTGAGAGATAAGTGTGTGTGAAAGCCGTCCTTCACCTAGATTGTTGGGAACACAAAGTTTCTATTCAGTTGCAAACTCCATTCCATACATATATATGGGGAGGTACTAGCTCCAACTCGGTTTGACAGTGAAAACTGCAGGAACTTCAAACCGGCACTAGGAAACAGACTGAGAAACCAGAGTAAAAGTTTCTCCTGCAACCCGTTCCCCTTGTGCTAGATGAACGAACGTCTCTCCACATGCTCAGTTCTGAGAGATAAGTGTGTGTGAAAGCCGTCCTTCACCTAGCTTGTTGGGAACACAAAGTTTCTTTTCAGTTGCAAACTCCACTCCATACATATATATGGGGAGGTACTAGCTCCAACTCGGTTTTACAGTGAAAACTGCTGGAACTTCAAACCGGCACTAGGAAACAGACTGAGAAACCAGAGTAAAAGTTTCTCCTGCAACCCATTCCCCTTGTGCTAGATGAACGAACGTCTCTCCACATGCTCAGTTCTGAGAGATAAGTGTGTGTGAAAGCCGTCCTTCACCTAGCTTGTTGGAACACAAAGTTTCTTTTCAGTTGCAAACTCCACTCCATACATATATATGGGGAGGTACTAGCTCCAACTCGGTTTTACGGTGAAAACTGCAGGAACTTCAAACCGGCACTAGGAAACAGACTGAGAAACCAGAGTAAAAGTTTCTCCTGCAACCCGTTCCCCTTGTGCTAGATGAACGAACGTCTCTCCACATGCTCAGTTCTGAGAGATAAGTGTGTGTGAAAGCCGTCCTTCACCTAGCTTGTTGGGAACACAAAGTTTCTTTTCAGTTGCAAACTCCACTCCATACATATATATGGGGAGGTACTAGCTCCAACTCGGTTTTACAGTGAAAACTGCAGGAAATTCAAACCGGCACTAGGAAACAGACTGAGAAACCAGAGTAAAAGTTTCTCCTGCAACCCGTTCCCCTTGTGCTAGATGAACGAACGTCTCTCCACATGCTCAGTTCTGAGAGATAAGTGTGTGTGAAAGCCGTCCTTCACCTAGCTTGTTGGGAACACAAAGTTTCTTTTCAGTTGCAAACTCCACTCCATACATATATACGGGGAGGTACAAGCTCCAACTCGGTTTTACAGTGAAAACTGCAGGAACTTCAAACCGGCACTAGGAAACAGACTGAGAAACCAGAGTAAAAGTTTCTCCTGCAACCCGTTCCCCTTGTGCTAGATGAACGAACGTCTCTCCACATGCTCAGTTCTGAGAGATAAGTGTGTGTGAAAGCCGTCCTTCACCTAGCTTGTTGGGAACACAAAGTTTCTTTTCAGTTGCAAACTCCACTCCATACATATATATGGGGAGGTACTAGCTCCAACTCGGTTTTACAGTGAAAACTGCAGGAACTTCAAACCGGCACTAGGAAACAGACTGAGAAACCAGAGTAAAAGTTTCTCCTGCAACCCGTTCCCCTTGTGCCAGATGAACGAACGTCTCTCCACATGCTCAGTTCTGAGAGATAAGTGTGTGTGAAAGCCGTCCTTCACCTAGCTTGTTGGGAACACAAAGTTACTTTTCAGTTGCAAACTCCACTCCATACATATATATGGGGATGGTACTAGCTCCAACTCGGTTTTACAGTGAAAACTGCAGGAACTTCAAACCGGCACTAGGAAACAGACTGAGAAACCAGAGTAAAAGTTTCTCCTGCAACCCGTTCCCCTTGTGCTAGATGAACGAACGTCTCTCCACATGCTCAGTTCTGAGAGATAAGTGTGTGTGAAAGCCGTCCTTCACCTAGCTTGTTGGGAACACAAAGTTTCTTTTCAGTTTGCAAACTCCATTCCATACATATATATGGGGAGGTACTAGCTCCAACCAGGTTTTACAGTGAAACTGCAGGAAATTCAAACCGGCACTAGGAACAGACTGAGAAACCAGAGTAAAAGTTTCTCCTGCAACCCGTTCCCCTTGTGCCAGATGAACGAACGTCTCTCCACATGCTCAGTTCTGAGAGATAAGTGTGTGTGAAAGCCGTCCTTCACCTAGCTTGTTGGGAACACAAAGTTACTTTTCAGTTGCAAACTCCACTCCATACATATATATGGGAGGTACTAGCTCCAACTCGGTTTTACAGTGAAAACTGCAGGAACTTCAAACCGGCACTAGGAAACAGACTGACGCAGCGCTCGACTGT
>NW_026989734.1:737500-745000 GCF_036321535.1 Camelus dromedarius
TAGGGTTAGGGTTAGGGTTAGGGTTAGGGTTAGGGTTAGGGTTAGGGTTAGGGTTAGGGTTAGGGTTAGGGTTAGGGTTAGGGTTAGGGTTAGGGTTAGGGTTAGGGTTAGGGTTAGGGTTAGGGTTAGGGTTAGGGTTAGGGTTAGGGTTAGGGTTAGGGTTAGGGTTAGGGTTAGGGTTAGGGTTAGGGTTAGGGTTAGGGTTAGGGTTAGGGTTAGGGTTAGGGTTAGGGTTAGGGTTAGGGTTAGGGTTAGGGTTAGGGTTAGGGTTAGGGTTAGGGTTAGGGTTAGGGTTAGGGTTAGGGTTAGGGTTAGGGTTAGGGTTAGGGTTAGGGTTAGGGTTAGGGTTAGGGTTAGGGTTAGGGTTAGGGTTAGGGTTAGGGTTAGGGTTAGGGTTAGGGTTAGGGTTAGGGTTAGGGTTAGGGTTAGGGTTAGGGTTAGGGTTAGGGTTAGGGTTAGGGTTAGGGTTAGGGTTAGGGTTAGGGTTAGGGTTAGGGTTAGGGTTAGGGTTAGGGTTAGGGTTAGGGTTAGGGTTAGGGTTAGGGTTAGGGTTAGGGTTAGGGTTAGGGTTAGGGTTAGGGTTAGGGTTAGGGTTAGGGTTAGGGTTAGGGTTAGGGTTAGGGTTAGGGTTAGGGTTAGGGTTAGGGTTAGGGTTAGGGTTAGGGTTAGGGTTAGGGTTAGGGTTAGGGTTAGGGTTAGGGTTAGGGTTAGGGTTAGGGTTAGGGTTAGGGTTAGGGTTAGGGTTAGGGTTAGGGTTAGGGTTAGGGTTAGGGTTAGGGTTAGGGTTAGGGTTAGGGTTAGGGTTAGGGTTAGGGTTAGGGTTAGGGTTAGGGTTAGGGTTAGGGTTAGGGTTAGGGTTAGGGTTAGGGTTAGGGTTAGGGTTAGGGTTAGGGTTAGGGTTAGGGTTAGGGTTAGGGTTAGGGTTAGGGTTAGGGTTAGGGTTAGGGTTAGGGTTAGGGTTAGGGTTAGGGTTAGGGTTAGGGTTAGGGTTAGGGTTAGGGTTAGGGTTAGGGTTAGGGTTAGGGTTAGGGTTAGGGTTAGGGTTAGGGTTAGGGTTAGGGTTAGGGTTAGGGTTAGGGTTAGGGTTAGGGTTAGGGTTAGGGTTAGGGTTAGGGTTAGGGTTAGGGTTAGGGTTAGGGTTAGGGTTAGGGTTAGGGTTAGGGTTAGGGTTAGGGTTAGGGTTAGGGTTAGGGTTAGGGTTAGGGTTAGGGTTAGGGTTAGGGTTAGGGTTAGGGTTAGGGTTAGGGTTAGGGTTAGGGTTAGGGTTAGGGTTAGGGTTAGGGTTAGGGTTAGGGTTAGGGTTAGGGTTAGGGTTAGGGTTAGGGTTAGGGTTAGGGTTAGGGTTAGGGTTAGGGTTAGGGTTAGGGTTAGGGTTAGGGTTAGGGTTAGGGTTAGGGTTAGGGTTAGGGTTAGGGTTAGGGTTAGGGTTAGGGTTAGGGTTAGGGTTAGGGTTAGGGTTAGGGTTAGGGTTAGGGTTAGGGTTAGGGTTAGGGTTAGGGTTAGGGTTAGGGTTAGGGTTAGGGTTAGGGTTAGGGTTAGGGTTAGGGTTAGGGTTAGGGTTAGGGTTAGGGTTAGGGTTAGGGTTAGGGTTAGGGTTAGGGTTAGGGTTAGGGTTAGGGTTAGGGTTAGGGTTAGGGTTAGGGTTAGGGTTAGGGTTAGGGTTAGGGTTAGGGTTAGGGTTAGGGTTAGGGTTAGGGTTAGGGTTAGGGTTAGGGTTAGGGTTAGGGTTAGGGTTAGGGTTAGGGTTAGGGTTAGGGTTAGGGTTAGGGTTAGGGTTAGGGTTAGGGTTAGGGTTAGGGTTAGGGTTAGGGTTAGGGTTAGGGTTAGGGTTAGGGTTAGGGTTAGGGTTAGGGTTAGGGTTAGGGTTAGGGTTAGGGTTAGGGTTAGGGTTAGGGTTAGGGTTAGGGTTAGGGTTAGGGTTAGGGTTAGGGTTAGGGTTAGGGTTAGGGTTAGGGTTAGGGTTAGGGTTAGGGTTAGGGTTAGGGTTAGGGTTAGGGTTAGGGTTAGGGTTAGGGTTAGGGTTAGGGTTAGGGTTAGGGTTAGGGTTAGGGTTAGGGTTAGGGTTAGGGTTAGGGTTAGGGTTAGGGTTAGGGTTAGGGTTAGGGTTAGGGTTAGGGTTAGGGTTAGGGTTAGGGTTAGGGTTAGGGTTAGGGTTAGGGTTAGGGTTAGGGTTAGGGTTAGGGTTAGGGTTAGGGTTAGGGTTAGGGTTAGGGTTAGGGTTAGGGTTAGGGTTAGGGTTAGGGTTAGGGTTAGGGTTAGGGTTAGGGTTAGGGTTAGGGTTAGGGTTAGGGTTAGGGTTAGGGTTAGGGTTAGGGTTAGGGTTAGGGTTAGGGTTAGGGTTAGGGTTAGGGTTAGGGTTAGGGTTAGGGTTAGGGTTAGGGTTAGGGTTAGGGTTAGGGTTAGGGTTAGGGTTAGGGTTAGGGTTAGGGTTAGGGTTAGGGTTAGGGTTAGGGTTAGGGTTAGGGTTAGGGTTAGGGTTAGGGTTAGGGTTAGGGTTAGGGTTAGGGTTAGGGTTAGGGTTAGGGTTAGGGTTAGGGTTAGGGTTAGGGTTAGGGTTAGGGTTAGGGTTAGGGTTAGGGTTAGGGTTAGGGTTAGGGTTAGGGTTAGGGTTAGGGTTAGGGTTAGGGTTAGGGTTAGGGTTAGGGTTAGGGTTAGGGTTAGGGTTAGGGTTAGGGTTAGGGTTAGGGTTAGGGTTAGGGTTAGGGTTAGGGTTAGGGTTAGGGTTAGGGTTAGGGTTAGGGTTAGGGTTAGGGTTAGGGTTAGGGTTAGGGTTAGGGTTAGGGTTAGGGTTAGGGTTAGGGTTAGGGTTAGGGTTAGGGTTAGGGTTAGGGTTAGGGTTAGGGTTAGGGTTAGGGTTAGGGTTAGGGTTAGGGTTAGGGTTAGGGTTAGGGTTAGGGTTAGGGTTAGGGTTAGGGTTAGGGTTAGGGTTAGGGTTAGGGTTAGGGTTAGGGTTAGGGTTAGGGTTAGGGTTAGGGTTAGGGTTAGGGTTAGGGTTAGGGTTAGGGTTAGGGTTAGGGTTAGGGTTAGGGTTAGGGTTAGGGTTAGGGTTAGGGTTAGGGTTAGGGTTAGGGTTAGGGTTAGGGTTAGGGTTAGGGTTAGGGTTAGGGTTAGGGTTAGGGTTAGGGTTAGGGTTAGGGTTAGGGTTAGGGTTAGGGTTAGGGTTAGGGTTAGGGTTAGGGTTAGGGTTAGGGTTAGGGTTAGGGTTAGGGTTAGGGTTAGGGTTAGGGTTAGGGTTAGGGTTAGGGTTAGGGTTAGGGTTAGGGTTAGGGTTAGGGTTAGGGTTAGGGTTAGGGTTAGGGTTAGGGTTAGGGTTAGGGTTAGGGTTAGGGTTAGGGTTAGGGTTAGGGTTAGGGTTAGGGTTAGGGTTAGGGTTAGGGTTAGGGTTAGGGTTAGGGTTAGGGTTAGGGTTAGGGTTAGGGTTAGGGTTAGGGTTAGGGTTAGGGTTAGGGTTAGGGTTAGGGTTAGGGTTAGGGTTAGGGTTAGGGTTAGGGTTAGGGTTAGGGTTAGGGTTAGGGTTAGGGTTAGGGTTAGGGTTAGGGTTAGGGTTAGGGTTAGGGTTAGGGTTAGGGTTAGGGTTAGGGTTAGGGTTAGGGTTAGGGTTAGGGTTAGGGTTAGGGTTAGGGTTAGGGTTAGGGTTAGGGTTAGGGTTAGGGTTAGGGTTAGGGTTAGGGTTAGGGTTAGGGTTAGGGTTAGGGTTAGGGTTAGGGTTAGGGTTAGGGTTAGGGTTAGGGTTAGGGTTAGGGTTAGGGTTAGGGTTAGGGTTAGGGTTAGGGTTAGGGTTAGGGTTAGGGTTAGGGTTAGGGTTAGGGTTAGGGTTAGGGTTAGGGTTAGGGTTAGGGTTAGGGTTAGGGTTAGGGTTAGGGTTAGGGTTAGGGTTAGGGTTAGGGTTAGGGTTAGGGTTAGGGTTAGGGTTAGGGTTAGGGTTAGGGTTAGGGTTAGGGTTAGGGTTAGGGTTAGGGTTAGGGTTAGGGTTAGGGTTAGGGTTAGGGTTAGGGTTAGGGTTAGGGTTAGGGTTAGGGTTAGGGTTAGGGTTAGGGTTAGGGTTAGGGTTAGGGTTAGGGTTAGGGTTAGGGTTAGGGTTAGGGTTAGGGTTAGGGTTAGGGTTAGGGTTAGGGTTAGGGTTAGGGTTAGGGTTAGGGTTAGGGTTAGGGTTAGGGTTAGGGTTAGGGTTAGGGTTAGGGTTAGGGTTAGGGTTAGGGTTAGGGTTAGGGTTAGGGTTAGGGTTAGGGTTAGGGTTAGGGTTAGGGTTAGGGTTAGGGTTAGGGTTAGGGTTAGGGTTAGGGTTAGGGTTAGGGTTAGGGTTAGGGTTAGGGTTAGGGTTAGGGTTAGGGTTAGGGTTAGGGTTAGGGTTAGGGTTAGGGTTAGGGTTAGGGTTAGGGTTAGGGTTAGGGTTAGGGTTAGGGTTAGGGTTAGGGTTAGGGTTAGGGTTAGGGTTAGGGTTAGGGTTAGGGTTAGGGTTAGGGTTAGGGTTAGGGTTAGGGTTAGGGTTAGGGTTAGGGTTAGGGTTAGGGTTAGGGTTAGGGTTAGGGTTAGGGTTAGGGTTAGGGTTAGGGTTAGGGTTAGGGTTAGGGTTAGGGTTAGGGTTAGGGTTAGGGTTAGGGTTAGGGTTAGGGTTAGGGTTAGGGTTAGGGTTAGGGTTAGGGTTAGGGTTAGGGTTAGGGTTAGGGTTAGGGTTAGGGTTAGGGTTAGGGTTAGGGTTAGGGTTAGGGTTAGGGTTAGGGTTAGGGTTAGGGTTAGGGTTAGGGTTAGGGTTAGGGTTAGGGTTAGGGTTAGGGTTAGGGTTAGGGTTAGGGTTAGGGTTAGGGTTAGGGTTAGGGTTAGGGTTAGGGTTAGGGTTAGGGTTAGGGTTAGGGTTAGGGTTAGGGTTAGGGTTAGGGTTAGGGTTAGGGTTAGGGTTAGGGTTAGGGTTAGGGTTAGGGTTAGGGTTAGGGTTAGGGTTAGGGTTAGGGTTAGGGTTAGGGTTAGGGTTAGGGTTAGGGTTAGGGTTAGGGTTAGGGTTAGGGTTAGGGTTAGGGTTAGGGTTAGGGTTAGGGTTAGGGTTAGGGTTAGGGTTAGGGTTAGGGTTAGGGTTAGGGTTAGGGTTAGGGTTAGGGTTAGGGTTAGGGTTAGGGTTAGGGTTAGGGTTAGGGTTAGGGTTAGGGTTAGGGTTAGGGTTAGGGTTAGGGTTAGGGTTAGGGTTAGGGTTAGGGTTAGGGTTAGGGTTAGGGTTAGGGTTAGGGTTAGGGTTAGGGTTAGGGTTAGGGTTAGGGTTAGGGTTAGGGTTAGGGTTAGGGTTAGGGTTAGGGTTAGGGTTAGGGTTAGGGTTAGGGTTAGGGTTAGGGTTAGGGTTAGGGTTAGGGTTAGGGTTAGGGTTAGGGTTAGGGTTAGGGTTAGGGTTAGGGTTAGGGTTAGGGTTAGGGTTAGGGTTAGGGTTAGGGTTAGGGTTAGGGTTAGGGTTAGGGTTAGGGTTAGGGTTAGGGTTAGGGTTAGGGTTAGGGTTAGGGTTAGGGTTAGGGTTAGGGTTAGGGTTAGGGTTAGGGTTAGGGTTAGGGTTAGGGTTAGGGTTAGGGTTAGGGTTAGGGTTAGGGTTAGGGTTAGGGTTAGGGTTAGGGTTAGGGTTAGGGTTAGGGTTAGGGTTAGGGTTAGGGTTAGGGTTAGGGTTAGGGTTAGGGTTAGGGTTAGGGTTAGGGTTAGGGTTAGGGTTAGGGTTAGGGTTAGGGTTAGGGTTAGGGTTAGGGTTAGGGTTAGGGTTAGGGTTAGGGTTAGGGTTAGGGTTAGGGTTAGGGTTAGGGTTAGGGTTAGGGTTAGGGTTAGGGTTAGGGTTAGGGTTAGGGTTAGGGTTAGGGTTAGGGTTAGGGTTAGGGTTAGGGTTAGGGTTAGGGTTAGGGTTAGGGTTAGGGTTAGGGTTAGGGTTAGGGTTAGGGTTAGGGTTAGGGTTAGGGTTAGGGTTAGGGTTAGGGTTAGGGTTAGGGTTAGGGTTAGGGTTAGGGTTAGGGTTAGGGTTAGGGTTAGGGTTAGGGTTAGGGTTAGGGTTAGGGTTAGGGTTAGGGTTAGGGTTAGGGTTAGGGTTAGGGTTAGGGTTAGGGTTAGGGTTAGGGTTAGGGTTAGGGTTAGGGTTAGGGTTAGGGTTAGGGTTAGGGTTAGGGTTAGGGTTAGGGTTAGGGTTAGGGTTAGGGTTAGGGTTAGGGTTAGGGTTAGGGTTAGGGTTAGGGTTAGGGTTAGGGTTAGGGTTAGGGTTAGGGTTAGGGTTAGGGTTAGGGTTAGGGTTAGGGTTAGGGTTAGGGTTAGGGTTAGGGTTAGGGTTAGGGTTAGGGTTAGGGTTAGGGTTAGGGTTAGGGTTAGGGTTAGGGTTAGGGTTAGGGTTAGGGTTAGGGTTAGGGTTAGGGTTAGGGTTAGGGTTAGGGTTAGGGTTAGGGTTAGGGTTAGGGTTAGGGTTAGGGTTAGGGTTAGGGTTAGGGTTAGGGTTAGGGTTAGGGTTAGGGTTAGGGTTAGGGTTAGGGTTAGGGTTAGGGTTAGGGTTAGGGTTAGGGTTAGGGTTAGGGTTAGGGTTAGGGTTAGGGTTAGGGTTAGGGTTAGGGTTAGGGTTAGGGTTAGGGTTAGGGTTAGGGTTAGGGTTAGGGTTAGGGTTAGGGTTAGGGTTAGGGTTAGGGTTAGGGTTAGGGTTAGGGTTAGGGTTAGGGTTAGGGTTAGGGTTAGGGTTAGGGTTAGGGTTAGGGTTAGGGTTAGGGTTAGGGTTAGGGTTAGGGTTAGGGTTAGGGTTAGGGTTAGGGTTAGGGTTAGGGTTAGGGTTAGGGTTAGGGTTAGGGTTAGGGTTAGGGTTAGGGTTAGGGTTAGGGTTAGGGTTAGGGTTAGGGTTAGGGTTAGGGTTAGGGTTAGGGTTAGGGTTAGGGTTAGGGTTAGGGTTAGGGTTAGGGTTAGGGTTAGGGTTAGGGTTAGGGTTAGGGTTAGGGTTAGGGTTAGGGTTAGGGTTAGGGTTAGGGTTAGGGTTAGGGTTAGGGTTAGGGTTAGGGTTAGGGTTAGGGTTAGGGTTAGGGTTAGGGTTAGGGTTAGGGTTAGGGTTAGGGTTAGGGTTAGGGTTAGGGTTAGGGTTAGGGTTAGGGTTAGGGTTAGGGTTAGGGTTAGGGTTAGGGTTAGGGTTAGGGTTAGGGTTAGGGTTAGGGTTAGGGTTAGGGTTAGGGTTAGGGTTAGGGTTAGGGTTAGGGTTAGGGTTAGGGTTAGGGTTAGGGTTAGGGTTAGGGTTAGGGTTAGGGTTAGGGTTAGGGTTAGGGTTAGGGTTAGGGTTAGGGTTAGGGTTAGGGTTAGGGTTAGGGTTAGGGTTAGGGTTAGGGTTAGGGTTAGGGTTAGGGTTAGGGTTAGGGTTAGGGTTAGGGTTAGGGTTAGGGTTAGGGTTAGGGTTAGGGTTAGGGTTAGGGTTAGGGTTAGGGTTAGGGTTAGGGTTAGGGTTAGGGTTAGGGTTAGGGTTAGGGTTAGGGTTAGGGTTAGGGTTAGGGTTAGGGTTAGGGTTAGGGTTAGGTTAGGGTT